>NC_056734.1:312656499-312863999 GCF_019279795.1 Protopterus annectens
CCATACTTATTGGACTTTTGGCGTGTTTTGCAAGCCGCCCGCTGTGGGAAACAGTTTGTGTTGGTTTTATGACTAACCAGTAGCCAATATTGACTATTTGATTATCTTGTTATGGTGAGTACATACATTCCAGCAGTTTGAAGGTTCTGCTTTGAACTATATCAGGTCATATTCCACTCAGGTGGTACAGGGGAACTCACATCCTTGGTTGCGATTAGTCTCTGCTGACATTTTACTATAGAATCACCATTTTGGATTTCTGGCATTGGATTATGCAAGGACATTTCATGTTTTTCTATTTTATTTCAGTATTGAGACCTATCAGGCAGGACATTATCTAACTTGTACTTTTGGTTTGATTGTATGATACAGCATTTATCGGTGGTGTTTTTTTATTTCCAGTTTCGACCTATAGGACAAATTTTGATTCTGTTATTCACATGTCCATGTTGCATACCCAATATTTATTCTTATACAATAACACAGGAATACAAGTAAATGTGCTTCAGGCAATTAACATTTCTTTTTTGCCTATAACTATATTGTCTATATAGACTACATACTAGTGAATACTAGAATATATTTACACATTCTTTTCACCAGTTAGTTACATTTACAGTACCATAGGAGATGGGGACGCTCTTATGAAAAATATTTTCTACAAATTTGGTTGTTTGACCAGATGGGATAAAGATTTTATCAGTATCACCAATGTGGTTCCTCTTTCAATTTTTGGCAGAATTTTATTTGATTTTTGCAGGGCCCAGTAGGTCTACTGAATCACTATTAGGGGTTGAGCACATTATAACCTGCCTGTTACATTTATCCATACTGGTTATTCCATTTTATTGGATATATGTATACATAGTTTACAATTAATATGTGGATATATAATATATACACATTTGGTATTCAGGGTCTTCAATAATTCTTAAGAATTTTGTTTTTTATATATCTCCCTTTGGGACCACTTTCATTGTTGGGTCTCTTAAGTATATTTACAACTATACTGGCTTCTCAGACTGCACTGATAATCCTAGGGTCATTTAATTATAGGTCTCTATTTTTGATCATCTTTCCATTGATTATTCCTCTCCATCATTCATTGTACTTGGGTCCTCTATATTGCTGGTCAAATGATTTAAGTAAGGCTTTGGCCTATATTGGGCTTAGTATACAAATGGCTCAAGCATTGCATCAAACAATACAGTTATTTCTATCTTGCATTCATTAAAAGGACGTAGCCTTGTGAGTAATTTACAACAAGTTGTTCATCAACTTTCCTTGTTTTGGCTATTATGATCTCTTTACCTTATGACTGATTTTTTTATGGTTCATTTGTATTGACGTAGCAATTTTGACTTGGGCTATTATTGTCAGTTTTATTTAACCATCAGTTACAATCTTTTTGAACTAGACTACAGTATCTTTGTTTACCCTTGTTCTCATACTGTGATGGATCTACTCAGTTTGGTTTCTGGTCTGCCAGTAGACAGAGAGGACCTTGGAGCCTTTGGTTTGGGCTCTTGTACACATAATGTCAATACTGGTGACCCTTTGGGTCCTGAGTCTATTTGTGGAATAGCCTTTGATCTGTTACATAAACATCTTAGATCTCTCAGATCTAATGTTTGGCATTTTAAATTGTTTAAAGCTTACATAGCCTAAGGTATTACACCAAGAGGACTCAGAGTATGAACACAACCCCATGTGGGTGAAGCTGATGAGGAGCTCAATAATCAATGGGTAGCTATACAGCATTAGGCTACTATGTCTTTTGTTGAAGCTTTAGCCAGGTTTCACGATCGTCTGATTGACCGGGAAATCAGTGCAGTCACGAAACTAGTTAGTGAAGTACAACCATTTGAAGGGGAAACTTTCTTCAATAAATAGTTGAACAAAGTGGCAACAGACTTAAACAACTTAGAATAACAATTTAAGATTAGAAAAATTAAGAAATTTTAAAGAGATCATTCGGATTACCAAAGTGCCAATCCTTTTAGTAATCCCAATAAACATGTTAGATTTATATCATACCCAACAAGAACCCCTAAAAGGAAAAGACCCAGGTCCATACTCAGGAAACGTACCCCGGACACTGGCCCATCTACTGATGACCCCTCATCCTGTACTGATAGTGATTTACAGGCAGTATCAGGTTCACCGTCCCCCAAAAGAACACCAGTATTCATCCCTTTATAGTTTTATAGTTTCATAGTTTCATAGTATAGTACTAGACTATCTGCCCTGGGGCATTTGTAAGCCTAGCTATAGTGATGTGGCTTTGGCCACACCATGAAATGGTACAAAAATATACAGAATAAATCTAGAATACTGTGCCTTTGTCTAGTAGTGACACAATGAAGGTCCCCTTATATAATAGAATTAGTTTACTGTGCCCCTGTATAGCAGTGACACAGATGTGACCCCAGGGATAAACTTACGATCTCCCATCCACTCATCAAGATTTCTCTTGAAGAGAGTCAGTGAGGGGCTTTGCCTAATATGAACTGGGATCCTGTTCCAAAGCATGGGAAGCCTCTGGGTTATGAATCTATCCCTCCAGCATGTCCTATTCATACTTGTGCCAAGGTTTAAGTCTTTAGCTCTCGTGGTCCAGATGGATTTGGATTTTTTGAGGTGGAGCATGTCCATCAGATCCTGATTGGACATGGCCTTGTACGTCAGGCAGAGATCACCTCTGAGCAAGCGGTATGCTACTAAATAGAGATGAAGTTTCTTTAGTCTGGCAGAATAAGACATATGTTGGAGACCCTTGATCCTTTTGGTGAGGTACTTTTGTGGTCTCTCCAGCTGTTGCAAATGCCGGGTGAGGTACATACCAAATGGGGCATTGTACTCAATCATGGGTCTGATGAGGGAGGAATATAGGGGTACAATGACATCCTTGGATCTGGATGTGAATCCCTTCATGATGAAGTGTGCAAGGTAGAATGTTTTTCTAACCATTTTGGCAACGTGGGTGTCAAATGAGAGGTTGCTGTCTACTTGAGTCCCTAGGTCTCTGATTACTTTTTCCGACTCAGTGGGTTGCAGTCTATGTGATAACTTGTGGGTACTTTGTTTTTTCCAAAAGGGATGACTATACATTTTTTGGCATTTTTGGCCTTTAGGCCTAGATACCAGCGAGGGGGGCGCAAACACAAGAAAAATCAGCAGCATACAAAGTTTGTTGAAAGTAGCAATGCAAAAGTAAATGCCAATTCAAATGTGAATGTTTTAAATTTATCAGACTTTGTTTTGTCACCCATTCATCTGTCTGTTCGCAATAAAGGTCTTACATTTATACCGGGTTTTATGGTATCTGAGGATGTATTGGCACAAGATGTTATGTCCTTTTGCAGAATCTTGAATCTTAAGTTGCATTTTGGTTATATGGATAGTAATTACAGTCAACAAAAATGATGTACCATAAATCATGCTTTCTTCCTCCATGCATCCTATTGTGCATCAATTCCAGAGCAGCATTCTCAAAGATCTTCATTTTTCCAGATCTGATTTACGCTTTAAATCCAATAACATTACATTGGCTGAGAAACAAGCACTCATGGAACTACAGAACAACAGAGATAAAGTCATCATTTCTGCTGATAAAGGTGGGGCAGTAGTAGTCCTGAATTGGTCTAACTATGATAACGAGGCCAAAAGACAACTATCTGATAAGAGATATTATTCTGAAATGTTGATTAACCCCACCTTTAGGTTCAAAAAACAGATTGATGACTTTTTGTCCACTGCCAGGGATGAAGGCATCATTACCACCGATGTGATGCATCAGCTTATGATCCAGGACTCAGCTAACCAATACATTTACTTTTTACCCAAGATACACAAGGACCCAGTATATCTACTTGGTAGACCCATTGTATCAGGTAAGGGTTACATCACTAAACCATTGTCATTATATCTTACTAAACACTTTAAGCCCTTACTATCCCTAGTACGTTCACGGTTGCAGGATACTACCAATTTCTTACAAATTATTTCGGACACACAGCTTGAACCAGGTTGGTTAATGTGCACACTTGATGTAAGTGCTCTATATACCAACATTCCTCATCAAGCAGGTTTGGAGGCCCTGGCCTATAGGTTGGAGGTGGCTGGCATATACCAGCCTGATTTCAATATATTTTTGGTTGGTCTTGCAGAACATGTCCTTACTAATAATGTCTTCTTTTATCAAGACATTTGCTATTGGCAAACAAAAGGCACAGAGATTGGAGCATCATTTGCCCCAATCTATGCTGATTTATTTATGGCCTATGTTGAAAAGTATATCATCTACAATAGCCATAATAACATCTTTCTTGAGTATATTGATATCTGGAGATGTTATTTGGATGATTACTGGATGGTATGGAGGGGGGAGGTTTATCAATTATTTGATTTCATATCCTATCTGAATGACAACAAATGGGGTCTCCAGTTTACAATACATTACCATGCCAGTACCATCACTTTTTTGGATGTATTGATCAATAGGTTACCCGATCATACATTAAGTAGTGAAGTATTCAGGAAGTACCCCGAATACAACACTGTGCTCCATGCGTCCAGCTTTCACCCAGCAAATATTGCCAGGAACATTCCCAAATCCCAATTTATAAGAATAAAGCATATTTGTTCCCAGGAGTCTTCTTTGCAGGAACAAAGAAAGGATCTTACAAACAGTTTCAGATCCTGGAGATACAGGATGGGGCATGTTCTGCAAGCCAGCAATTGGGTCAACACACTTAACAGAGATGATTTGTTATGTTACAAAGAGCACAACACTACTGAATCACAACCCATCAGGTTTGTAACCACTTATGCCAGGAATTCAGATACTTTAATTCATAGTGTATACAGACACTGGAACATACTACAATGTGACCATAAATTGGCAAGTATCATACCAGACAGATGCCTCTTTTTATTTTGTAAAGGGAAAAATGTGGGTTCCTGCTTTAATCATTATAAACATTCTCATGACAGCAATCAATCGCAGCAATTACAGACCACTTTGACGGGTGAACCTCTGACTGGTTGTTACCCATGCGGTTATTGCAACAATTGTGACAAAGTAAGTAAATCTAAACAATTCACTAGTAAGAATTGTGCCACGGTCTTTGATCTTAATTTTTTTGCCAACTGTAGTAGTGATTGGTTGGTTTATTTGGCCATCTGCATTTGCGGATCTTTTTACATTGGACAAACTTCACGTCCTCTTAGACTCAGAATATCTGAACATTTAAGCAATATCAAAAACAAAAAAGTTAACAATGCTCTATATAAACATCACCTGGTACACAAAACAGACAAATTTTCTTTTATGGTTATTGATGTTATAAAAGGTAACAAACTCAATAAAACAGGTTGGCACTCTATTTTAAATTCCAAAGAAAAGAAATGGATTGTCAAACTGGGTGGATTATTTCCACCTGGTCTAAATTAACAATTTTAGAATGAACCAGTGATTTTTCAGATGGGTGTATTTAAACAGCAACATTTGATCATTTTATTTTACACTGAGGAAGGCTGTGCTTGTGTCCAGCTGAAACCGGTCTGGTTATTTGTTGTTTTTCATGACTTATTAACAAATAAAGTTTTTTCAGGTCACAGTTTGCTGGCTCATTTGATGTGTTTTCTGGATTTCTTAGTTCGAGCCATGCAATTGCTCTCATGCAGGAGGTTTGTTTTAGATTTTGCCCTACTTATTACCACATCAATGGCAACTACCTAAGCACACAACCTGTGGTGAGAGACCTGGGTAGTCAGGTTGACAAATGATCTCACATTCGACCATCATGTGGTGGCAGTGGTCTGAAAAGGGTCTATATTAGAACACCGACAAAGCCATTAATGGAATGGCTTTATACTCTGAAATGCCAGTAATAAAAGTGTGTTTTGTGAGATCGCGGTACAGTGAAGATTGGAAAATTTGCCCTTTCCTCAATGTAGTGTTATCTCGTAGTTGGTATATATAATTATTGAGGGGGGTGTAGCCACCACAAAAGTGAGTTCTATAACCAGCATTTTCAATTATAAAACCATTCAATTAACGGCTTTGTCAATGTTCTAATATAGACCCATCAGAAAAGACTTTTACTTGGTTAATTTCATAAGTAAAGGGGATTGCATCCAGAAAAAAGGAGGTTATTACCTCTCTGTACTCCTCACTCATTAGACCTATCACCTGCACCAACTGGAAAGGCCAAAGAAATGCCTAACAGAGAAAATTCATGGCCTCTAACACCTGTCCTATGTGGACAGGCTCAAACCACTATCACTCTACTCTGTATCATGCAGATTTCTCAGAGATGATCTGTGTCTCACCTACAAAGCAATATCAGACACTGCCCTACTAGAGATGCCCCATATTTGAAAGTCTAACTCCTCATGCATTACCTGCTCAATAGGCTTAAATCTAATATGCAACATCAACAAAACCTGCTGGAGAGAGAGGTGTGCCTCAAAGAGACTGCCTCATCTTTGGAACAGACTTCTCATACAAGTCAAACAGAGTACCTCACTGACCCTCTACAAGCGCAACCTTAATGAGTGGATGGAAAACCACAAATTTGTCCCAGGTGTTCCACCCTGTCCCTCACTGACAGGGTTGAGAGGTGCTTTTTTTGGGGATGAAGTCTTGGCTAGGCTTGCAAGGGCCCCAGGGCCATTAGCCTAGTAAAATCCTATGATCCTATGTTATGTATATCATGACATATCACAAAAAGCATGCCATGACATCATGGCATATAACACCAACATGTTCTTATATTCAAAACAAATAATACACTGAAATAACACAGTATAGTAACTGTAACAAAAAATAAGAACTATTATCATATATTTCACTACAATGTCTAGCAGGCTAGCTGAGATTACACTACTCATTCCATATTCCCTTGGTTGTATGTGCTACTCACACATTTAAATTGAGGTAACAATATGTGAATCCCTCACAACTGTAACACAGGTGTTTGTGCAAATAATGAGTGATGTTAACAGCCCCCAACTACCCTACTTATGTTATGAAGATATAGGAAGAGGAACAATCAGTGGGAAATATGAAAGGTATATGCAAATGAAGTGAGCAATGCAACATGGTCATTGGCTGACACAACAACATTAGATAGTTGGAATGCAATACTACAGCCTAGAACAACTGGACAATTATAACCACAGTGACAGCATGGGAAATTTAGGTGATATAGTGTGCACATTACTGTCCATCAAATAATGCATCACTGCACTACATACATTTGTGGGGATTCTTATATATGTTCCTGCAAAATGCAAACACTGTAACAACAATCACTGAGTATGTAACAGGCACAGATAAGTGAAGAACATTAGTGGCTTTTCACACAGTTCTTGAACATATGATACAGATGTGTTCTAAACATAGCACCGCCAGTGTGGTAGGCAGAAGTGCTAGCCCTGTTGGAACTTAAGTACACCCCATAGTCTGCCAACAGTAGTCTAAATGCTGAGACTACAAATATACATTTAGTATCAGAATAGTCTGGGAACACTACTAACAGACCTTCAAGTTTGCTAACAACTGCTATGCAAGCAGTAATAATAGCACAACTAACTTACATGTGAAATATCACAGGCAACAGCTGTATAACAGTTATACAGAACTGTCTGTCATCTGGGCTGAAAAATTACAATTAGAAACATTACCCTCAGCAAACATGCCCTGCTCCTAACTCAAATGTAAACTTTTTAATTAAATATATTCTGATAAGCACAGGAAGCTTATGACTATTGCAATAACCTTGCAGATGCAGGATGGATTGTCTTACATTAATATTAACATGCATGGAAATGCAAGCCAAAACCCTCCTCTAAAAATGTTATGATCTATTCTAGGTAAACTAATGTGGAAAAGTCTAACATACTTTTCTCCTCTGCTGCTTCTCTAGCTTGTGCATCCACTCAATGCACAGTGTCCAGTTTCTGGCCCGATCCTCATCATGTATGAAAGGTACAAAGTATGATGAATGACACAAACTGGGTATGTATAACATGACAGTGAAATACAGTGAGCAGCACATGTTCTCCAGCCTTGACATGGAATGTCATTACAAATTCTGCATATTCCTTTGTTGCTGTGTCACACTCAGTACTTCACATTGTGCAGCTGTACTGAACACAAATTAAAAGATATGCCATTCAAACCTGTGACTCTCAACTAGGTTCACACTATAATCCTGACGCTTGTCTTCCTAGCTAATACATCATGGCTGTGATTACATGGAGTAATTGCAATGAAACAACTCAAAGGTATGACTGTGCAGGGAAGGAGTAAAAACATGGCTCAGAGCTTCCTCATTGCAAGATTAGTATACTACAGTCCAACGTGCACTATGCGCTGTGCATTTGAAAATCAAAACGTGCAAGCCTAACTGCATGTCAGCACATAACAATAACAAACAACAATAACATTTCATCGCTCAGAGTCTCAGATATTGTAATAGAACACATGGCTGCACTTAACAGACAAATTCACAGGACTTCATGTTCATCATGTCGTATATCAAAATGCAGGTTAAGCAGGAGGCAGGAAATATCTAACTAGAATGTATTATGATGTAACAAATCATACCTCCCCAATGTCCCTGATATTTGCGGTTGTCCCTGATTTTGACTCAAGGTGTAGCTCCATCCCTCTCACTCCCTCCAAATAAGGAGAAAGGTGGTGAATTCGATTTAATAAATAATTACAATAAGTAGAGGTATAGACTACCTTAACTTTGGCAATTGTATATTATTTCACATGCTTGTATTTTGTCACTATCACACATTAATAGTGGTAACATAGAAAATATGTCCCTGATTGTCACTAAGTATGTCTGGACTAGTCCCATACCTCTCAACCTCTTAGGTCAGGAAATCTGGACATACCCTAAATTAGTGGAGGGACAAAGGCTCAAAATAGGGACAGATTTTAAATATTGCTCCTATAAACTTAGAAAGGTTCTAGAACAGCAGAATTTCTGTTAGCATGCATTTTCTGAAGGTTGTGATATGTGAAAATTAAATATATGTCATTATTTAGTGACTTCAGTCCTCAGTGATTTGGCAGAAAACCATACATTTTATAAGTAAAAGACCAAAAATATGAGGCAAAACTCTGGACATTCTGCAAAAATCTGGACAGTTGAGAGGTATGATTAGTCCCTGCTTTTTTGGAAAGATATCCATGACTGTTTGAAAGCTATGTTCCAAATAGTCAGGTAAAGTATACCTCTATGGTCAAACCTTACACATGCAACTATATTGACATAGCTATACTTTTTTCCAGAAAATGTGTGGATATTTGAGATATCTGTAGTAATCTGACAAACACTAAGCATAAACATGTACAAACTAATGGCATACATGAAAAAGTAGATATCTCTACAGTCATCTTCAAAACATTAACACAGACTGATTAAAATGCAATTGAAGCTAACCCGTATGTGGATTTGAACCCACATGTACCCATGATTGATGTAAATTGGCCTCTTGACTAACCTGTTGAGCTAAGAAACAACACAAAACTTTTCCCCATAACAAACTACTGTTTGGTATGTTTGTATTCCTACAGATAATAGAGGAATATGCACCCATCTGACACCTAAATACTATAGGCCTTCATGCTCCACACACAGTCAAGATGTGCACCAGCCAGATTGCATTACGTTTTTCAAAGTCCAACATCTGATAGACATGCTGACTTTCTTTTACATTCAAACAAGGATTTAACAATACTGCATTTTCTAAAGCAGAGAGGAATAACATAGGTTTGTATGACACAGTATTCACTCATACAGATGTATACTGTGCGATGGTCTCACCGTATTGCTGATAATGGAGAAATGTGTAGTCAACCACTGCCTAGGCACTATAGGTGTCTGTGAAACACAGCCATATAAAGCCTGATACTCAAATGCCTATCATTACTTAGTGAATTCACTCCTCACTGATCTGCCACAAGATTTCAGAAAACCACAAATTTTATGAGGAACAGACAAAAAATATGAGGCAAAACTCTGGATATTCTGTGAAAATTTGGACAGCTGAGAGCTATGCACACAAGATCACTCTCACTCTCCCTCTCTCGATCTCTCACACACACGCACACACACACACACACACACACACACACACACACACACACACACACACACACACAGTATCCTTTGATTTCTTGCAGGCATTCACTCACACAAGATCACTTGCACTCTCTCTCGAGCTCTCTCATACACAGTCTCTTCTGCTTTCATACACACATTCACTCACACAACACCTCTCTCTCTCTCTCTCTCTCTCTTGATCTCTGTCACACACACACACACACACACACACACACACACACACACACACACACACACACACACACACACACACACACACACTTTTTTATGTTTATTTTTTACATTTTCTAAACATCTTTTTTTTTACTCAAATGATTTTTATTTTGATGAAATACAATAATTTAATACATTCATAACATTCAATAACTATTTACAGTATTTACATTCAGCCTGACAAAAAGGATTCAAATCAAAACATTTGTAGTTAAATAATAAGTTAATATATAAACTATGATAATTAGGAAGAGTTTGTTTCCATCTGTAGGGTATCAATCAAATTCAAAGCTTTCTTTCACAGACTATTAACCAATGGCTTAGGAAAAGTTCTTAACTCTTTAGTTCTTTTCTCAATTAGTATGCATTTCTTCAGTGATGGTAGGAATTCCTCCATTGTGGGTGCTACATTAGAGTTCCATCTTCTAGTCATACATTTCCTGGCTATTGCTAACAGTGTCCACAACAAATACAGGTCATCTTTCTTCATATTATTATTACTATTAACAACATTCAATGAAATTAAGGACTTTGTCAAAACAAATATATCAGTATAGATAGCTTGAAGAAATGTGTTAATCTCATTCCAATATGGTTTAATATTAGTACAGTCATAAAAATTATGAGACCAGTCAGCATTAGTGGACAGATGACATCTCCAACATAACTTGCTGTTTGAAGGGTTCATTTTTGAGAGTTTCTCAGGTGTCAAAAAGGATCCGTGTAGAAATTTCCAATGAAAAATCCTCTAGAATTGTGAGTAAGAAGTTAAACTGAAAATAAAATGTTTGTTTTATCTTTCATTGATAATGATACTTGAAACCCTTTAGTTAGGTATTGCAGTAACAATCTTTAGGAACTGTCTTATAGACAAAGTGTTATATAGATATGATAATTCATTCTTAACATTGATATTATTATATAGAATTCCAAAAATCCAGTTTATAATTTTTGGTATGGTTTTGAAGGATGAGTTATGTATTATTCTACACAGATCCTTAGTGTATGTTGAGAAACTCTGAAGAACCAACCAGTCATTAGGAGATAGGCCATAGGTTGACAATATACTTTGTGTGTTTACGCAAAGTATATTGTCATTTGAACGTACATTTTCTAAACATTTAAAGTGCTACTTAGTGAGAGTAAAATAATGGTGGCTGTTAATTTTTTTTTTTTCAGTCCAAGCTCCAGGGTAGCTTGGTATGCTGCCGTGAAGCAGTGGACTCATTTTAAAGTGGGCATTACTTGTACATTAATACCCTGTTGGAGAACAATCATTCTCCAATCAGGGTGTTGATGTCCAGTTTGCCTATTCTCTAAATGCACAATAGATACTGCCATAATGAAAATATGTCTGTGTTCATTTATGCTTACCTTGCACTGTCTGTGGTATGCCTACAAATAACAAGGGTTTTTGAGGGTTTCTGTAACATGTACAATTGTCACTGTTCAGATACTTTCTTAAAATACTAAAATAGCAGTGGTTGTTAGTGCATTTCATTCTATGCAGACAGAAGTGTTTCTGGACATGACAGTGCAGCCAGGACTATGGTCTGATCCACTAGCCTGGGCTCCTCAGACTGAATTAGAATAACACTGACAGTTGAACCAGTGTGTCCTGTAGTGTCATTCTGATACTGTGGCAATGATGAATGCTGAGCAAACCACTGAAAATTTAATCTGTTTGTGGTTGTTATGAGGTATGATGCCACGGGATTCTGTTAATTTTACTGACTTAGGTGACAACATTTTCCTTTTGATAATTATTCCCTCTTTTGCATTGACATATAGTAATAGTAATATTGACAACAGTAATGTAGTAATTAATGACTTGCTTTCACATTTGTGTGATTTGATAGTGGATAGATAGGGATGGAGGTTACATTATAATTTTTCTTGTTATCTGTCATTCACACATGCACCACTATGACTCTGTAAACATTTTTTTTCGATTATTTATACAGTTTATTGTTTCTAGCAATTTATATATATCACTTTTACTGTAATCTGCATGGGTAACTGATTTGTTTGCAGTTAAAAGCATTCTGTATCTTTATAAATCTTTATCTGTTTAACAACTTTCATTTTGTGGCTTTCTCTAGTGCTTTGTAGGCTAATAGCTTTAGTGTCCCCACCCACCCTGTTGGTGTCTTGTGTTATACTTGGTGGCTTTGCAGTTGCCCGCCCCTACTATAAATCTGATCTTGGACACTCCTCCCAGTCTAGTGTCATTAGCTCATTCTACCTAATACAGAGAGAACATTTGATAAGGCCTTCTGTTTCTCCTTTTTCCCTTTCAAAAAAAAAAAAAAAATTTGCCTGAATTTCCTTATGTTCTGACTGTGCTTCTCAAACATTTTGGAAATATAGACTACATTTTAGAGCATTTATTATAAGTATAATTGCCTTATTATTGTTACAACTCAAGTGCTCTAGGTTGCACTGCATCTGAAGTGTTTGTGTGTTTTCGCTGCTTTTCTGTATATATAGACTTCTCTGTATATGTAGACGAGCTACTTATTCTGCTGTATTACTGCCACTTAAATTATTTTTCAGTTGTACACTTGCCTTGCTTCATTTAAAAAGTTTTAA
The DNA here is from genome assembly GCF_019279795.1 of Protopterus annectens. Classification (NCBI taxonomy): domain Eukaryota; kingdom Metazoa; phylum Chordata; order Ceratodontiformes; family Protopteridae; genus Protopterus; species Protopterus annectens. The sequence continues at coordinate 312,669,456 of NC_056734.1, forward strand.
ATTGCTAATTTTGTAGAGTTTTAATTGCATTTACTGTTTAGGACTAAACACTCAAGTGTGTTAGAGTTTTCTGTGTTTATTTACTGTATTATTGCATTGTTTAGCCTGTTTCAACAACAACAAAAAAAATATATATACTATCTTGTTTGCTCGTTTCCTACCTTTTCTAGCCATTCCATTTCCCAGGCCTTGCTTGTCTCAGGACTTTATTTTCTGTGCTCAGAGCTATCCAGACCTTGCTGTGGCAGAGGGAAGTCCTACTGCCTACCAGTGGGACTGGTGAGCATTGTACTGCCTATCTAACGCTAGAGGAGTGGTTTCCAGCTCTGAAATTGTAATTGTATTAGCCTTTTTGGGCTGATTTCTATCCCTTTCAATTTTCTGGCTTAAAAACGCATGTGTTTGCACATTTTTCACATCATGCAGCACTACGAGGCTACAGTTAAACTATTCCAGGTGCCAGAAAGTGTGCTCTTCAAATTTTCCCTTAAGACTAGCTGATTTCTCAGTAGTAGCACTAAAATCTGAACCCCTGTGACTAGCACTTGCTCTAGAACCTGCTGGAAAGCACCAGGAAGCCTGAAACTGATACAAGCACTCAGCTCTTCTTGTCAATAAGGAGAAATTAATCATAGACACTAAACAGCCTACAACTGCAAAGTACCTTGCAAAGGTAACGGAAAACAGCTCTTAAACCTTACAAAAAAGCACCTAAACATGCATGTCCAAGGGTCAGCTTCTGGTGATTTCTCCTGTCCACCGGGTGAATCTGGGCATACTGGGGCAATGCGGCAACTGCCTCATGTACACAGACAATCCTCTCCTCCTACCACCCAACACTGCAACCTGTGAGAGATGCACTTACATAGCCAAACTGGAAGCAAAGCTCTCTCCAGTCAAGACTGTGCTAGACAGTCAAGAGGAGAAGGCTAACACTTGCATTACACCTCTAGCAACTCATAGCCCTTCAAAACCCACACCATCAACTCCCACACATAGCAACACTAAACCCACATATGCGGAGGCCCTTAACATTAACCTGCCCAAGCAACAAGGACCTCCGAAGCCAAAACACAAACAAACACCAGTCACAACCAAAGTGACACATAGCTCACGACACCAGTATGCCACCCAACAACAGCCCCTAAGGCAAGACAATGTACCCAATACTTTAGTCATAGGTGACTCTATAGTCAGGCACACTGATGTCCCACTCACCAGGCTGAACAAGGAGAAAATTACAGTCAGCTGCCTGTCTGGTGCCAGGATCCACCACATAATGCATGCACTCAAGTCACTCCACAACAAGTACAAATACGACTCTGTCATTGTCCATGCTGGAGTAAATGACTACATGAAAAGAGACATGGAAGAGCTCTTGGATCACGTGACCCAGGCAGGTATGACCCTAGCCCTGAGTAGCATCCTGCCTTTGCCCAGAATGATACCACAGTATAAGGACAAAATGAATGACTTCAACAATTGGCTAAGCTTCTGGTGTCATTCAAAGGGGATCCAGTATTTGTCTGCCTGGGTAGTCATGATCGACAAACGACGGTGCTTTGCCAGAGATGGTCTGCACCTGTCACCCCTGGGATTCAGGTTACTGGCTAAAGCTCTTGCCACCCCTATAGTGCCTTTTTTAGGCAAGGTTCAAAGGATAAAACCACCACTGTAACAGATACAAGCATGCAAAATCTGAAGGTAATGCTACTTCAATGCTAGAAGTCTAAACCTCAAAATGCACTCTCTCGCGGCACTCCTAAAATGGAGAACATCGATATCTGTGCAGTGACTGAGACCTGGTTCAAGGCTCCAGAGAGCACCCCTGAAATACCAGGCTACAATTCTTACCACACTTTTCGGCCACAAAACCAAGACCGAAACACTAAAGGTGGAGGAGTGTCCATATTCACCAAGGATATTCACACCTCCAGGCTAGTTGCCCAACACAATGCATCCCAAATTCTCCAAGTGCAACTAACACTAGGTAAGACTGCAATCCAAATTGTAGCTTGCTACAGATCCCCCACCATACCCCAAGATTCTCACTACACCTTCCTAAACATACTGGAAAATATTAAGATACAACCAAACACCCTAATACTACGTGATTTCAACTACCCTGCCATTAATTGGGAAAACTACTCGGGTACCAACTCCTTTTCCCAACGGTTCTTGGAATTCATAAATTCCAACACCATGGATCAACTAATCCATTGTCCCATTGTCCCACCAGGGGCTCCAATATCCTAGACCTGGTCATTACCAATGTAGGAGATGGATGCTCCACACCAGTGGTCACCCCCTCATTGGTCAGGTCTGACCATAAGCAAATCACCCTTGACATCCACATCTCACCCCCACCCCCCAGTAAGGAAACCTCCTTATAAAACTTCTCCAAAGCCAACTTCATGCTACTCAAGTAAGAAGTGACAAACTTCACAACACCCATGCAGACGGGATCTGGAAGTTCAACTGCAGAAGTCGACACTAAGGCACTGTACGAGCAAATCCACTCATGCATGAATCGTGCCATCCCAAATAGAACCAAGATGCTCTTCTCCAGAAAAAGGTAGCCAATCTGGGGTCCCCTACTATAAACAAACTATACAACAGAAGGAAGAAACTGTTGCAGAAAAGAGGAAAATCCCAGGATGAAAAAACTCCCTCACCAGCCTCAGTAAAAAGCTGAGATCCCTCATAAAATCCTCAAAAGCTAGTTACGAAAATAAAATTACCAAAGATTCCAAAGACAACAACAAGGCATTCTATAGTTATGTCAAGAATCTAAATGGCAATACTCAGATCTGCTCTGAGCTACAACAGAATGGCATTAAATATACTGATCCCAAGGATATTGCCAATATCCTGGCAGATCGATTTAGTGCCGACTTCACTCCCATCTCACCCCCTAAAGGGCCCATCGCAATACCAAAAGATTGCCAAATTCCGATAATCACAGCTACACAGGTAGAAACAGCACTCTCCAAAGCTAAGAATACAGCATCCATGGGACCAGATGACATCCCAGGCTGTGTACTACATGAACCGCAAAATGAACTGGCACCCCACCTAAGTGTCATGTTTAATCATAGCCTCACCTCAGGCTTCGTGCCCACTGAGTGGCACACAGCTACAGTTATCCCGCTCCACAAGGGAGGATCCGCCTTGGATCCCGGGAACTACCATCCCATCAGTCTGACAAGCCTGATCTGCAAGGGCATGGAACGCATTATCATGGAACTTATAAACAAAGACATTGGCAACCTCCAGACACTGGACCCCACCCAGTTTGGGTTTGTGAAGGGCCGATCTTGTCTCCTGAATCTGATTGACTTCTTTGAATCGGTCTTCAGAGCTGTGGACAAGGGTAAGAAGATCCACACAGCCTATCTGGACCTCGCCAAGCCCTTCGACACCATCCCCCACTCTGGAATCATAGATAAACTTACTAAGCTGGGCATAAATCCCTACGTCACTCGATGGGTTGCCAAATGGCTTACTGACAGAACCCAGACTGTAAAAGTAGCCGACTCCAAATCCAGCTCCAGACAAGTGACAAGTGGAGTACCTCAGGGTTCAGTCCTGGGACCACTCTTGTTTGGCATCTACTTCTCTGAAGTAAAGGCCAACACTAAGGGAATCTGGCTAACAAAGTTTGCAGATGACTGCAAACTGGGAGCCATTATTGAATCTCCAAATGATGTGGATATTCTACAAAAGGGCTTTACAGAAAGAGATGCCTGGTGCCAGAGCCATGGGCTCAAGCTTAATGCCAAGAAATGTATAGTTATCCCCTTTGGAAAAAAACATGTACCCATGAACTACCACATAGGTAGCAGGACACTAAACAATGAAAATGTGATGAGACTTAGGGACACAAGTGGCACACCTCATCACTAAGGGCTTTTCATACAGGAAAAAGGAGGTCATTGTCCCACTGTACTCATCCCTCATTAGACCCATTATAGAGTATAATGCCCCATTTGGTATGTACCTCACAAGACATCTGCAACAGCTGGAAAGGCCACAGGAATACCTCACTAAAAGAATCACAGGCTTAAAGCAGATGCCATATGCTGACCATCTAAAAAAACTCTAGCTATACTCTGTGGCATATTGTCTACTCAGAGGCGACCCTCTGCTTAACATACAAGGCCATGTCAAACCCTGAGCTGTTGGACATGCTCCACTTAAAGAAATCCCAATCCCTCAGAGCCACATGCTCCAGGGATCTAAACCTTATCATCACAATGAACAAAATATGCTGGAGGGATAGGTTCCTGACCCAGAGACTCCCCATACTCTGGAATAGACTGCCCATACATGTCAAGCAGAGCACCTCATTGGCCCTCTTCAAAAGGAACCTTGATGATTGGATGGGAGATAGGAAATTCACCCCGGGGATCATGTCAGTCACCCTGCTAGACAGGGGCCCAGAGAAGTAAACATTGTGGGAAAAAATTTCCAGGGAATTGTTATGGCTAGGGTTGCATAGGCCTTAGGGCCGATAGCCTAGTACCAACCTATGAACCTATACCCATGTCACCTTTGGCCTGGTTTGATGGTCCCTCTTATTATTGTTTTGCATATGTTAATACGCATTGTAATATATATGTATTATATATGTATATATTGTAAATAATATGTTACCATTATGTCATGTATGATGCGCAATGTGAACGTCTAGTAGGCCATTTCAATTAGATGCAATCTGTGCTACTGTTGTGGGGCAACATATGAATATCACTGTTTACTCTGTGCACTTGTGTGCATGTGGCTTGCCATGACTCAAAGATGTGTGTCAGACACTGCCATGTTGCCTGAGCTAGGACTTGTGGTCACATCCTCCATTGCTCACACCTGCTTCTTCAGCCCCCCCCCCCCCTTGTATCCTACTGACAACTATGCCACATCATGTTCAGACATCTTGGGTTCATGGAGTAAGTCACTCACACCTGCAGCAGGCAAACCACTATGTATGGTCGTTAACATGTTGTGAAGCATAGCACACAGTAATCATCTGTGATGCCTTTTCAGGTGTGTATTTCAGTGCACCCCAAGATTTGTCCAGATATCTAAATCTGGCTTCCGGCATGCCAAAAACATGCTCAGTGGTGTTTCTTGTTGCAATGTATGTTGTATTGTATGCCTTCTCAGCAGGACTGGATGGTGCTGTATATGGGGTTATGAGCCATGGCTCAAGTGGATAATCTCAGTCACTTGTTGGTGAAGGGGAAACACGCATGTTGTCATCATGCATACTGTTGACAACAGTGCGTTCTCCTTACATCCTAGCTTGTGTTCCCGTACTTACCCAATAGTAGACCCTCAGGTATTTTGTCATGTTAAAAAGCAGCCTTCAAATCATTTTCACTCCATAAGCAGGATCATGGACACTACAAGGATGTGTCACCATGACATTCATAATGCTGCCATCTGCTGAGCACACCACTTGACAGTTTACTGTTGGCCAACCATTTCTATTTATGTACCTTTCTACTTTGGGTTGCACAGAGGGTTTTATGAGATGTAAATGCAGTCTATTGCACCAAGGTTATTGGGAAGTTGGTGATGTTGTAGAACTGGTACATTTTACCGATCCATGATTGGGGTGGGAAGTAGTGCACATTGCCATCAAGAACTGTGTGTGGATGCAACTAGCAGTTGTCTAGGACACTCCTACAGTATCTCCTATATGCCATCGGAATGTCCAGGACACCAGTATACCTAGGCTCAGACAGACTTTAGTTTCAACAGGTCTGGGTTTGCCTCGCACACTGACGTGTGGGGTGTACACATTACCCACAGCCTGCATCGGCTGTCAGTCTGAGTGGTAACTGTCAAATATTTCCTGCTCTGACAGATGGCTTAGTTGTAATCTGCCTCATTGTCTAACTGGCTGCCTCCTGGGATGCATTGCATTGCATTATCTTCCTGTATGGCTTGCAGTACAGCAGCCTGTAGTATTTCATTAGATACTGGTTGCATTCTATTTTTATTTTTCAGCAATGATACTGATTCCACAAACTTCTTTCAGAGATAGCTTCCTTTCCTTGAGTCACAGTATGGCATTTACCAAGGGTTTTAGAAATGTAGTTGGCAAACCACTAAGTTGCGTTGGTCATGCATGTTGTGTTTTGGAACCTGACAAGCATGCACGTCGTGCTTAATTATTTATTTAATATTATTACTCAGACTGATTCCAACATGTTTTGTTTAACTGGGTCCACCATTGGTGCACTGAAGAATTCCTTTGGCAAGCTGCCCTGTCTGCAAGTTTGTTTTGGAATATGGCCCACAGTGTTTATCTATGAAATTATTATCTGCATAGCCCTAAACTAAAGCAACATCCCACAAACCTTCTATCGATGGTACAGCAAGCAGGATAGTCAAAACTATTCACCAGAGTGTCATAATCATGGTTTGAAAATAGAAATACTTGATGGGGATAAAACAGTATGGATAATATGGTGTTGAATTTTCTATTAACAAACAATGTAAAATATTGGTTGTAGTTTTAAGAAAAGTCATCAGAATACCAAATAAAGCTAGATACTAATATTTGGCTACTTGTAAGATAAGCCAGTATAGATAGGGAATGCAACTTTGAAATAAGAAATTTGAAATATCTGACTTTCAACAGTGCTACTGTTCAGAAAAGACCATGAAATAAAGAAAGGGTGAAATTAAAATTTATTTGACATTTTTTTTACCAGGAAAGTCTGAACTGAGTCATAGAAACCATTTACAGTGGAGGCCCAGGGACAAAAGCTCCGTTTAACAGAGAAAAATAAAACATTTTTTTCAAAGACATTACATAAAAATAGTTGAAAATTATACATTTAAAAAATAATCAACAATATTGTAAGGCATAGAGATATATCAAAAATATTTTACAAACAGAACAACAAGAAAAAGCAAAGTGAAATGTCATATACAGTCCTAGAGATCATCATTTCAGCAATTCACAATAGTATTAAGTAAAAGCCATGTGCTTAGTTTAATTGTAATTATAAAGGGAGAGAGAGATTAGGATACATTAGTATAAATGGAGAGGAGGTAATAGGAAGAGGTTATATAACTATATTTAACTAACTATATTTATGAACCTACAGTTACCTAAGTCAGTGACAATATATATAGGGCTTCAGTTAATATACAAGGACGGTTATATGTTTTACTTGTTATACAAACGTCCTATGTATATATATTTATTGACATATAGAGGTAATCAATCTATTTAATATTCCATGATATGTATGATTTACGTTTTGTATTTTAGTTATATAAATATGCATATAATACGTGTTTTTAATATAGATTAAGCTATTTTAATCCATTGAAAATCGATTGTCTATATACATTTATTGTTAGATGACATAGTAAATAATGTCTCCTTAGATATAACTCACATATTAGATCCTTGTATCCTATTTAGTAAATCATTTTACGTGCCTTAACTTATAATATGGAATTGTTTGATAGACTATTGGTCGTAAGTTATTGTGTTTCAGGCATTTCTTGCCATAATTTATGCCTAAAAAGTCAACAATGTCCTTTGAAGAATATTATTATGTAAGGAAGTCACATTAATCAAGTGGCTTATAATATGCACGAGATTCTATGCAACAGCGTAATCTTGTTTAATGGACTACCAACTGCAAGATCTTATTCAGGTATATATGTTTTTGCAACAAATACAGTATTTTAGACCTTCTAGAACTTAGACGTTTATTAACTAGTATTAGGATACAGTAAGCTAACACGAGACTAATAGTAACTGCATTAATGTACTGGATGATTATACGTGCCTCATAGCAACGTTGACCTACCGGTTGTTAAAAGAGATTACTTATGCCGGATTTAGGTATTCAATCATGATAATACTTTCTGCATTCTTATAAAAGAAGGGATAGCTCTCTCCTTATATATAGTTTGTGTTATAATTAGGTGCTGGTATAACGCTGTTTTTAAGCCAATATGAATGCAAGTCTTATATAAATGATAGAACAAATGCGGGACTTTAAGTGTTTAAGTACTTATATTATAATTTCTGCATCTGACAGTTTACGCATGGATTATTTATGTATATTTATGTGTATTCTATTGTCGATCATAAGGGAATTTATGAATCAACAATCTCTTTGTGTTTAGTAACTGTTTAAATGCTTTTGATGATGACAATCTTTGTGAAACATCATTTGTATTTATTTATGTCTTTACGATATGATCAAGTTGTGTTCACATTCAGTATGTTGTTGACGTAGCGATAGCAACAGTTGTTAGGACTTCACAATTTGAACAGTTGATTGCTTGATTAATTGAATGATTTTTCTGTTAATCCATCTACTCTTCCCGCCTTGTTTGATTTAAAAGAGGGAGAGTTTTTATGTTTTTATATCTGAAGAAGCGTAGGTGATCCTACGCGAAAGCGCTTATTTCGTTGTTCCATGGATTAAATATATCTTCTTTTTTACTACGGAAACTTTGTGAGTGACTTATTTGGACTGCCAGTTGATTTGTTATACGTTGATCGTGGTTAGACCACCGTTTTTTGCTGCTATATTGTCTTTACACTCTGACGGTGTGTCTATTTAGTATTTGGGCTGTTTCCTGTGTATTTCTGGACTCCCTGCTACTTGTTACAGCTCAGTACCCATGATGGAAACACCAGATATTGAACTACACTACAGACCGGAGGCGAGGGATACAACGAGCTCATGGGAGAGCATTCTACACCATGATGTAAACCCTTTATTGACTCTGGATTTTGGGAATGTAAATGAAGTAGCCAATGCCTCTACTAATGGTGAGCATTTAAATGATTTTTTAGTTTTGAGTAAATCACTAGAAGATGATTTATACAGACTGCAACGTCTGGTGTGGCAAAGGCTACACCTAGAAGCCTGTCTACATTTTAAGGTGGTACCCAGGGGCATGCGTGTTTTTTGCATGCCCTCATATGGTGATAGCCACCCAACCCTGCTCAAACAATGGCAGGATTTAAACATAGACTTGGGTTTCAGGTACATGAAATTGTTAATCCAATATTTCCAACCAACGGAAATTGAACTCCGCAGTAAAGCAGATGCAACTTATAAAGAAATAACTGAGCGCTTCAGTTCTGATTTTTGTGTCAATAAGCTGAAAAATATGTGTACACAGGTCAATGCCTTCAGCATTAGACTTAAACAGATCAAACAAAAGAAACTGATGAGAGACTACAAAGCCTTTCAGTGTGGCCAGATTTTTGTTTGGCCTAAAACATATAATAATACAAGTAATAATGAAACTGCTTCTTCTATTAATCATGTGGCATCGGTGAATGCAACGAATAACCATTCTTTGAATATATCTCTATCTGAGATGTTACCTTCATCTACATCCAGAACATTAGAAAATAGAGAAATTCCATTAGCAGTACAGACTGATAACACCAACTTCACTGATAATATGGGTACTGATACCCCTCCACCTAATCAGCTGGCTTTATTGGACAAGAATGCTGCTTCCATACTTGGAGCCATTCCCAAGGCTCCAATAAATGATAGTACTCATTTTTTACCTTATCCAGTCAAGCAGCATTTTCAGAACAGAGGGTGATCCAACAGCAGAGGCCCACGAAAAAGGAAACCATCAGGAGAGAGATTTGGACAGACAAGGAGAGCAAGGCATTGACTGACTTGGTATATAATATATCTGATTTTGATTTGGATGATACAGAAATTAGTCTACTAAGTAAAGGTCTTAACTTTATTCCAGCGAATACTGGCGTCCTGAGTGAGACGCTTATTGATTTAAGACTTTTTTGTCGCAGGCTATCCTTGAAATTGTTATTTAAAGATCAACAACAAAATAATTTATATGACAATCCAAGTTTTCAGTTTAAATCTAAGAGTACTTTTGTACCAAATATGCCTAGTCATATAGAGTGCTTTCTTAAGCTCTGTGAAAGTGATTTTTACAAGCTTTTCTCTTCCAAAGCAAACAAGCCAACATACTATAATTTAACATCATTTGAAAATAAGGCATTGAATGAGCTTAGACACAGGGATGATATAATTATTAAACCAGCTGACAAAGGTGGTGGGGTAGTGGTAATGAATACCTCCGATTATACAGCGACCATGCTATCTATGCTTTCTGACATTGACACATATAGAGAAATACATACGCAAGATATTGATCACATTATTCACAACATACATGATACTCTATATGATCTGGTCATGTGTAGGCAGATAAGCAAGGAGATCTATGAATTCTTTTATGTTGAAAATCCAGTCTTACCCATTATTAAGGGACTGCCTAAGATACATAAAAATATCACCCCAATACCAATGAGACCCATTGTATCAGGTGAAGGCTGGGCTACCTATAACATCTCCGCCTTTGTTGAACATCTATTGAAACCTATTGTTGAATCATTCCCTTCCATATTGAGAGATACTTATCAGTTATTAGACTGTATAGGGAACATAACACTTGATGTTGATCATTTTGATTATCTACTTGTTACCTTAGATGTCAAAAATTGTTTACCTGTATACCCAATGAAACAGGTATACAATCCATCCATGAGATACTTACCAAAGAATCAACTTATAGCAAAGATAGAAATCTACTCATTTGTCAACTTCTAGACTTGGTATTGAGTAATAACATTTTTGTATTCAAAGATAAAAGCTACTTACAGAAATGGGGTGTTGCCATGGGCACACCCTGTGCCAATTCATACGCCAATCTAGTGGTTCTTGATTGGGAGTTGAACCATGTATTTACTCATACCATGTTTAATAGAGTGAAGATGTACAAACGTCTCGTAGATGACATCATAATCATTTGGGAAGGTACGCAAACAGATTTTAAGCTATTCTGGTCAGATGTAGAATCTACCACTATATTCCTTACATTTACACAAGAGAGTTCAACTTTATCCATTCCTTTTTTAGACGTGACACTTAATATTAATGAGAATGGACAAATTACATCTACCCTATATAGAAAATCAGTTTGGAGGAATACGATACTCAAATATGAAAGCATGCATCCTAGACATGTCTTTTTTGGTATTATTAAAAGCCAGTTTACTAGACAAAAAGGTTATGTAAAGATCAATCTCTGTTGCAGAAAGAAGCCAACTTGATGGAATCTCTATTCAAAGACAGAGGTTATAAACCCAGTCTGGTAAAGGATATTAGAAACATGGTTTTGGATCCTGAAACCAATGTAACACCCAATACTCAATACCACCATATGAATAGGACCTCCTTTAAGATACAACCATTTGATTCATTAAGGTATGTTATTAAATATACAAGTGATGTCAAATCGATCCAAGGGGTAGTTACACGCAATTGGAATATCCTAGCCTTAGACACTGTGACTAAGGAGATCATAGGTGAAAGACCACAATTTCTTTATAGAAACTGTAACAATTTAAAAATGATCTTATGCAAAGATCCACTACCTGGGGTCTCTAATACTGCTCCCAGAAATATGATACTAGGAACATATCCATGTAACAACTGTAACAGATGCAAGTACATTACTTCTACTCAGGATTATTCACATCCATATATGAACTATAAGTTTTCGCCCAGGTTCAATGCCACCTGTGATACTAAGAATATTATATATCTTGCTCATTGTTCAAGCTGCACAGCTTTTTATATAGGTCTCACAAAAAGAAAACTTAGTGATAGAATTTACAACCACCTATATGACATCAGAAAGGGCAATGATAACAATGCCCTGGCAAAGCATCTGATAGAGTACCCGACACATTCTTCTTTTCGGTTTCGAGTTTTAGAGATTGTGGCCTTGAACCATAGAGGTGGAGATTCAGCGAATAGGTTAGCCAAGGCTGAATTAAATTGGATTTTGAAAATGGGGGCACACTTATACCCAGGGTTAAATAATTTCATCTCTATTAAACCTGTATTATAAATGTACCTGATCATATGTATCTTCCATCCTTTCTTATGTTTAAGGGCTACATCACATAAGAGAGAGTAGCTGTTGAAGTATATAAACTTTTGAGATACTTAGAATAGCCAACTATCATGTCTGTATGACTATTTATGTTGCATGAAAACATCTACACCTTATGAAGATACATCAGTATATGGATATACATCAAGTCACCGAAATTTATAAATATATATATACTTTTTGACATATAATGTCTATAATGTAGTGACCTTTTAAATAGTCTTAAGACCCCTTTTTTTCTGCATTACATATTTTAAAAACAATATATATTTTATGATATGGGTATATATAGATCCCATATACCTGTAGTTGATATATACTTATATATATGTCATTAGTAATATTAGCTTGATATACATCTAATATTAACTATGGTTAGATTTATATACATGTTCTACATTTACATTTATATAATTAAGTTGATATGTCATATCTATATTCTAGATGTTACACAAGAATTCTATTGCTATCTTTTATATATTTTTTTTCATTATACCTGTTATTACTATTATCACTGTTGTTATTATTGCTCTAATTGAAAATACATAGGTTTATATAATTATGGTATTTTCCCATACAGAGTTCCTAACTATATTTATGAACCTACAGTTACCTATGTCAGTGACAATATATATAGGGCTTCAGTTAATATACAAGGACGGTTATATGTTTTACTTGTTATACAAACGTCCTATGTATATATGTTTATTGACATATAGAGGTAATCAATCTATTTAATATTCCATGATATGTATGATATACGTTTTGTATTTTAGTTATATAAATATACATATAATACGTGTTTTTAATATAGATTAAGTTATTTTAATCCATTGAAAATCAATTGTCTATATACATTTATTGCTAGATGACCTAGTAAATAATGTCTCCTCAGATACAACTAATATATTAGATCTTTGTATCCTAATTAGTAAATCATTTTACGTGCCTTAATTTATAACATGGAATTGTTTGATAGACTATTGGCCGTAAATTATTGTGTTTCAGGCAATCCTTGCCATAATATATGCCTAATAAAAAGTCAACAATGTCCTTTGAAAAACATTATTATGCTAGGAAGTCATATTTATCAAGTGGCTTATAATATGCACGCGATTCTATGCAATAGCGTAATCTTGTTTAATGGACTACTAACTGCAAGGTCTCACTTAGGTATATATGTTTTTGCAACAAATACAGTATTTTAGATCTTCTAAAAATTTAGACGCTTAGTTACTAATTAGTATTAGGACACAGTAAGACAACACGAGACTAATAATAATTGCATTAACGTGCTGGATGATTATACGTGCTTTATAGCAACGTTGACTTACCGGTTGCTAAAAGTGATTGCTCATGCCGGATTTAGGTGTTCAATCATGATAATACCTTCTACACTCTTACAAAAGAAGGGATAGTTCTCTCCTTATATATAGTTTGTGCTACAACTAAGTGCTGGTATAACGCTGTTTTTAAGCTAATATGAATGCAAGTCTTATATAAATGATAGAATAAATGCGGGGCTTTAAATGCTTATATTACAATTTCTACATCTGACAGTTTATGCATGGATTACTTATGTATATTTATGTGTATTCTATTGTCGATTATAATGGAATTTATGAATCAACAATCTCTTTGCATTCAGTAATTATTTAAATGTTTTTGATGAAGGACAATCTTTGTGAAATATCATTTGTATTTATTGATGTTTTTACGCTATGACCAAGTTGTGCTCACATTCAGCATGTTGTTGATGTAGCGATAGCAACAGTTGTTAGGACTTCACAATTTGAACAGCTGATTGCTTGACTAATTGAATGATTTTTCTGTTAATCCATCTACTCTTCCCGCCTTGTTTGATTTAAAAGAGGGAGAGTTTTTATATGTTTTTATATCTGAAGAAGCGTAGGTGATCCTACGCGAAAGCGCTTATTTCGTTGTTCCATGGATTAAATATATCTTCTTTTTTACTACGGAAACTTTGTGAGACTTATTTGGACTGCCAGTTGATTTGTTATACGTTGATCGTGGTTAGACCACCGTTTTTTGCTGCTAGGTTATATAAAGTGGTAGAGAGGGTAGGATAACTAGGTGAAGATGAGGAAATGGTGATGTGCAGAAAATTTGTACAGATAGGGGTGGAGAAAATTAGAAAAGTAGGTGAGATTGATGTTCAACCAGTGGTGTAACATGAGCAGAGTCTTGAGTTTGATAGGTGGTCCTTCAGAAGATGCTTGAAGGAAAAATGGTAGGTTACAGTTCTAATAACCTGTGGAATAGAAGTCCATTGTTTTGGCAACAGAATAGCAGTAAAGGCTCTTTCTAATTGCTTTTTGAGGTTTACAGATGGTGAGAAGTTATAACAAAGGGGTCTGTTTGAGTGATAGGAAAGAAGAATAGAGCTTAGTGCACAGCAAGCATGGAGTTTATCAATGATATCGTGGGCGGTAGCTAGTTGTATGAAGTCCAGGTTTTGGGGTACTTCAAGCCACTTCAAACTTTTCAGGACCTTGCAAGGATGTGTATAGTATTGTTTATTGGCAGCAAATTTAGAAACTTTGTTGTAGTATATTTCAAGTTTAGTTTTAACAGATATGTGCAATTTGGTAAGGACAGGGTCACCATATAAGAATGAAGAAAGTACTACGGTAGTAAGTTTCTGAAGAACTTTTTATATATTATTTTGAATGTGGAGTTCAAATCTGAGGTTATCAATTGTTACACCAATCAGTTTTGCATGGGATACAATTTCTATCTCTTATGTTCATAGTTTCATAGGCTCATACTAGGCTATCTGCCCTAGGGCATTTATAAGCCTAGCCAGAGTGTGTGTGGCTTTCACCACCCCTTAGGATGAGAATACTATTCCCATTAGTTTGCTGTGCCTCTGTCCAGCAGTGACACAGAGATGATTCCCGGGGTAAACCTACGATCTCCCATCCACTCGTCAAGATTTCTCTTGAACAGAGTCAGTGAGGGTCTCTGCCTCACATGGACTGGGATTCTGTTCCATAGTGTAGGGAGTCTCTGGGTGATGAATCTGTCCCTCCAGCACGTCCTATTTATATCCATGTTGAGGTTTAAGTCTCTTGCTCTCGTGGCTCTGGTGGATTTGGAATTTTTGAGGTTGAGCATGTCCATTAATTCCGGGTTGGACATGGCCTTGTATGTCAGGCACAGATCACCTCTGAGCAGGCGGTATGCGACTGAATAGAGCTGGAGTTTCTTCAGTCGGGCATCGTATGACATATGTTTGAGCCTTTATCCTTTTGGTGAGGAACTTTTGGGGTCTTTCCAACTGCTGCAGGTGTCGGGTAAGGTACATTCCGAATGGGGCATTGTACTCAATCATTGGTCTGATAAGTGAAGAGTACAGGGGTACAATGACCTCTCCTGATCTGGATGTGAATCCCTTCATGATCAGGTGGGCAATGTAGAAGGTCTTCCTAACCACTTTGGCAATGTGAGTGTCAAAAGAGAGGTTACTGTCAACTTGGGTCCCCAGGTCCCTGATAACTTCTTCTGTGTTTAATGGATTACCACCTATGTGGTAATTAGGGGTTACTTTGTTTTTCCCAAAGGGTATGACTATACATGTTTTGGCATTTAGCTTAAGGCCATGGCTCTGGCACCAGTTATCCATTTCTATGAGACCTCTCTGGAGGATGTCTGTGTCTGATGGAGTGTCAATTATGGTGCCCAGTTTGCAGTCATCTGCAAATTTTGTCAGCCACAATCCCCCTATGTTTGCCTGCACTTCAGAAAAATAAATGCCGAACAAGAGGGGGCCCAGGACTGAGCCCTGTGGGACACCGCTCATGACCGGCTTAGAGTCTGACATGGCACCAGCAACTCTAACCCTGTGTGTTCTGTCCTTGAGCCAGTTTGCAACCCATCTTGTGACATATGGGTTTACATCTAAGCTGGTGAGCTTTTCTATGATGCCCGAGTGGGGTATTGTGTCAACGCTTTTGCTAGGTCAAGGTAGGCTGTGTGAACTGCCTTACCCTCATCAATGGCCTTAGTGACTGTTTCGAAAAAGTCAACCAAGTTCAAGAGGCAGGATCTGCCCTTGACAAAGCCAAATTGGGTAGGATCCAGTGTCTGTAGGTCCCCAATGTCTTTATTTATGAGTTCCATTATGATCCTCTCCATAGCTTTGCAGACAAGGCTCATCAAGCTTATGGGGCGGTAATTTCCAGGGTCCGTAAAAGCACCGCCTTTGTGGAGTGGGACCACAGTTGCCGTACGCCATTCTTTGGGTACGTATCCTGTAGTAAGGCTAAGATTAAACAGCAGCCTTATGTGTGGGTTTAGTTCCTCATTGAGTTTGTGTGGCACACAGCCGGGGACACCGTCCGGTCCCATTGATGCCGTGTTTTTTGCTTTAGAGAGAGCAGCTCTCACCTGGGCATCTGAGATGTTTGGGAGGCTAGACTCTGGTGGGATAGATATTTCTCCTTTGGGGGGCAGGGAGGTGAGAAATTTGCACTGAACCTGTCTGCCAGTATGTTGGCAATGTCTGTGGGTTCAGTGATTTTTTTATCATTTTGGACTAATTCTGAGCATATCTGGGAGTTTCCACCCAGGTTTCTAACATAGCTAAAGAAGGCTTTATGATTGTCTTTTGTGTCATTAGCGATTTTTCTCTCAAAGTTGGCCTTGGATGATTTTATGAGTGATCGTAGTTTTTGCTAGTATTGATCAGAGATGCCTTCCCTTTTAGGGATTTTGCTCTGTCATGTAGTAGCTTTCTCCTCTTATTGTAGAGTTTGTTTATGGCTGGGGTCCACCAGACTGGGCGCCTGCCTTTGGTGGAAAGGGTCTTGATTTTATTAGGGATTGCTTGATCCATACATTCCTGGAGGTGCTCGTAGAAGGCATTTGTAAGGGTTTCAGCAGCGTGGGTTGTCGTTTCCACTGGCTCGGGGGCCTTGAAGGATACCACTCCAGTCTTAAGAAGTGTGAAGTTTGCTTTTGAGAAGTTCTTCACTGTGGTCTTTTTTGCTGGGGGTGTGGGCGGGATGTGGATCTCCAGTGAGATTAATTTGTGGTCTGATCTCACCAATGAGGGATATACTTCCGGTATGGAGCATTTTGTCCCCATGTTTGTGATGATCAGGTCTAGTATATTTTCTCCTCTTGTGGGAATGGTGACTAGTTGTTCCATAGCATTTGAGTTTATGAACTCAAGGAACCTTTGGGCTAGGGTGTTGGGGCTTGAGTAATGTTCCCAGTCTATGTTTGGGTAGTTGAAGTCACCCAATATGATGGTGTTTGGAGAGACATTCATACTCTCCAGTGTCTTCAGGAAGGCTGTGTGGGTTTCCTGAGTTTGAGAAGGTGGTCTGTAGCATGTTACAAACTGTAGGGTAGTTTTACCTATGGTTAATTGCACCTGGATGGTCTCCGATGCTTCGTGCGTTGCCACTAACCTGGAGGTGTGGGTATCCTTTATGAATATGTATACTCCCCCTCCTTTTGTGGTTCGGTCCGGATTTTGGGGCCGGAACGCATGATATGAGGTATAACCTGATAGTGCTGGGGTGCTCTCAGGAGCCTTGAACCAGGTTTCAGTAACAGCACAGACATCGATGTTCTCCATACTGAGGAGGGCTTCGAGGGCGTGCATCTTGAGGTTTAGACTTCTGGCATTGAGCAGTATTACCCTTAGTTTTTCTCCATTTTTGTTTTCTAGGGTGGTAGGTTTATCATTTGAGCCTTGCCTAAAAAGGCACTATGGGGTGGCAAGAGCCTTTGCCAATATCCGGAAGCCCAGGGTGACAGGTGCAAGCCATCCCTTGGCAGCGTGGCTTGTCAAGCATGTCATCCCAGGCAGACAGACATTGGATCCCCTTAGAATGACACCAGTAATTAAGCCAATTATTAAAGCTGATCATTTTGTCTCTGTATTGTGGCATCATTCTTGGTGAGGGTAGGATACTGCTCAGGGTCAGGGTCATACCAGCCTGGGCTACATAATCTGAGAGCTCCTCTATGTCTCTTTTCATGTAGTCCAGGGAGGTACGTCTCAGGTCGTTCACACCGGCATGGACAATGACTGAGTCATACTTGTACTTGCTGTGGAGTGACCTGAGTGCTTGTGTTATGTGGCGGATTCTAGCGCCTGACAGGCAGCTTACTGTGATCTTTTCCTTGTTCAGTCTGGTGAGTGGGACGTCAGTGTGTCTGACTATGGAGTCACCTATAACAAGTATGTCTGGCATTGTGTTTGGCCTTAAGGGCTGTGACTGTTTAGCACACTGACTTTGAGAACTATGTGTTGCATGTCTTATGTCTTGAGGTGGCAGTTGCTTGGGTGTCTGCTTTGGAGTCATCTGTAGTTTTGGTAGATTTTTGATCAGTGCCTCCGTGTATGTTTTTGTGTGTTTATGTGTTTGTTTTGCAGTTGTGATAGTTCTATGTGAAACTGGGTTTGTGGTGTGCGTGGTTTCCTTCTCCTCCTGTCTGGTCTTGCCAGTCCTGAGTTGAGAGAGCTCAGCCTCCAGTTTGGCTATATAGTTGCATCTCTCACATGTATTTGTGTTTTGTGGGAGAAGGAGTGGGTTGTCGGTGTACATGAGGCAATTATAACATTGCCTCAAGATGCCCAGATTCACCAGCTGAACAGGAGAGGACGCTAGCAACTGACCCTTTGACATGCTAGAAAAAGTGAAAAAGTTTGCTGTGTAACTGAGTCAGAAGGGACTTATAGGGAAATGGGTACTCAAGGGGATTCTAGGCTAATGTAGTACTTTGTTTAGTATACAAGTACTTTACCTATATAAAAATGCTTTAGGAGCAAGTGCTGAACTTTTGAGATAGAGAATAGACTGTTTTGTTAAGTGAGAATCTCTGTATTGTTAAGTGAGAAGATTTTGAAGCTGGATTTGTTTTTCAGATGCTTTGGAGAGGAATAGGAGCAGTTTTGTTTTTTTCAGAGTTGAGTAATAATTGGGGCTTGTGAAGCCAGTTTTTAACATAAGTGAAGGCTTCTGTGTGATCTCAAGAAGATGTGCCAGAGCATCAGATGAGCATATCATTGTCAAGTCATCAGCATATTGTATAAGTGATGCTTGCCTAGAAGAAGTATAGAGGTCATTAATGGAAATGTTAAAGTGGACCAAGAACTAAGCCTTGGAGTACACTAGTGGCAACTGGGAGGCAAGCAGAGAAAGCATATTGTCATCTAACAGTTTGCTGTCTGTCAAGTAGCTTTTAAACCAGTGAAGTGAAGGAGATGATAGGCCGAGATGGTGCAGCTGTTGAAGGAGTTTGCTATGTGAGATGATATAAAAGGCTTTGGAGAGATCCAGAAATATGGATAAGATAAGTTTGCCAGAGTCCCTTTTCTTGTTTACATTATCTAAACAGGATAGTAGTACAGTAGTTGTACTATGGCCAGGGTGGAATCCATGTTGAGTACTGGTTAAGAGCTGTTCTGAGAGGAGATGGTGAAGGAGTCGAGCATGGATAAAGTTTTCTTGGATTTTTGAGGGTGAGAATTGCAATGGGAGAAAATGTAAAGACTTCTGTAGAGCTTCCTCCATTGTGCAGTGGGATGACATATAATCTTTTCCAAATATCTGTGACATAAGATTCCTGTTGATTAACATAGTTACTGGGTAAGATATGGCTACTGCTGCCATCTTGAGGTATTCAGGTGGGAGGTTGTCAGCAGCTGTGGAGCAAGGTTTAAGATTAAGTAGCAGTTTTTTATAGTATATATTGTTGCAGGTTTTAAGGTAACATTCATATTTGTGGCTAAGGATTGTTTGGATTCATATTTTTCAGAGGATAACGTGATAGTGGATGGGCAGTTTGTAATATGTCATTGGTCTATGTAGGGGGGGTGATGTGCTGTTGGTGAGGGCAGCAATGCTCTCTATAAAGTATTTATTAAATATTGTCACTATTATGAGGGGACAATAGGTTTGAGAGGGATACAGATCTATTTTTTGAGTCAGGACTGAGTAGTGCGTGCATAGAAGTTGCAATTTATTGGGATCATTTTTATGACTAAGTTGTAATTGGTCATAGTATTGTTTTTTATCTCTGTATATTTATTTTTTAGCTTGATTATGAAGTTCCCTGTATCACTGAAAGTTTTTATTTTTTTAGCCACTTCCTCCAAGCCTTGTCTCTGGTATGCATAATGTTTTTGGTAAGGGTGGATAGACAGAGGAAGTGCTTTTCTTTTTAGACACAGAGTGACAAGGTTATTTAGAGTATTTAAAAAGGTATTAAATTTGTAACTACAGCATCTAATTGGAGAGTTTTTAATATAGACCAGTTGAAAGACCTTAGGATACTGTTGAATAAGTCTTTGTTAAATTTTGTGAGATTCCTTGTTGGTTTAAGTTGGTGGGTATTGGGGTGTTGAGTGGCAATTATGTGTGTTTACGCAGGAAGATGGTCACTTAAGGAGTTAGGATAGTTTCCACTGATATTATATTTATTGGGGTTTGAGAATAAAATCCAGTCAGGAATTGTGTCATCATTGTTTTTGTTGTATGTAATAGGTGTTAACATTAGTTGAGTCAGAACAGATTTATGAAGTATGAGGGGCTTTCAGAGATTACATTTCGTCAGTCAATATTGAAAGCACTGAGATTGTTTTTTTTTTTCATAAGTAATAGTACTACAGAGAAATTCTTCAGGTATGGGCATGCTGCTTTCAGGGGGATGTAAATGTCAATACTTTAGAGTTTTTGTTAAAGTTCAGCTTTAAAAGTGTTATGAGTATTTCGGCTGAGTGAAATTTGGGGATGAAGTTGGAATAGGAGGAGACGTTATAGAAAATGGGGTACAGTAGGGTGAATCCATCTTTTTTGTGGGGTCGGTCAGTTCTCATAATGTTATAGCCTGGAGATAGTATTTCTGTATATTTCATATTGGATTTAAGCCATGTTTCATTGATGGCTAGGATATCTGGGAAATAAAGAGATATCCAGGCATTTAGATCTGCAATTGTATTATAAATACTACGATTTAAGGTTATCAGAATTAGTTTTTTGCTAGATTTGTGCTTGATGGAGTGGGAGAATGGTACATCTGTGAATGGGAATTGGATTGGGTGGAAACTGTTTTTGCCTAAGGAGTAAATAATGTATTAAAAAATGTCTTATAACTGAAGAAGGGGGATCTGGGCTGTTATGGTACTTGCAGGATCCAGGGGTACTGAAGTTTAGGTTTAGATCAGTAGGTCTAAGGTTTGGGTGTATGCCCCCAGGGAATTGAATCTTTGAGTTCCAAAACAAAACTTTGGAGTAATTCTTACAGGTGGGTTTGAGCAAATGTTTTGCTTTGAGGGATGTGTGATTACAGTGATATATTCTGTTTTAAGACAAAGAGTAATGGAAATATTCAAGAGGTTAGCAGATATATTAGATTAGTTGTTATAAGTGTCTGGGTTAAGTAGAAGACTGGAGGTTGGGTTTGTGGTAGTGTAGTTTAAGGGAAACTGATAGCATGTTAAGTGGGAGGTCTGTACTACAACATAGGTTCATAGATAGGTACTAAGCCTTTGGCCCTAGGGCCTATATAAGCCTAGCCAAATGGTACCCTGGCTTTTGCCAACCAAGAAAATTATTTTCCTGTTCCCCTGTCAAGCAGAGCCACAGAAGTGATCCCCAGGGTGAATTTCCTATCTCCCATCCAGTCATCAAGATTTTCCTTGAAAAGTGCTAATGAGGAGCTTTGTTTGATATAGATAGGTAGTTTGTTCCAGAGCACGGGAAGTCTCCGAGACAGGAATCTATTCCTTCAGCATGTTCTGTTTATTGTGGTGACAAGGTTTAGGTCCCTAGAGCGTGTAACTCAGAGGGATTGGGATTTCTTTATGTGGAGCATGTCCAACAGCTCTGGGTTTGACATAGCTTTGTATGTTAGGCAGAGATCGCCTCTGAGTAGGCGATATGCGACAGAGTAAAACTTGAGTTTTTTGAGACGGTCTGCGTAGGGCATCTGTTTGAGACCGGTAATCCTCTTTGTGAGGTATGTCTGTGGCCTTTCCAGTTGTTGCAGATGTCTTGTGAGGTACATACCAAAAGGGGCGCTGTACTCTATAATGGGTCTAATGAGTGATGAGTAGAGGAGAACAATGACCTCTAATATAAGAAGCATTTTGTATATAAGAGTTCTGATCAGAGGGAGAAGTGGTAGAGGGCTAGAGTTTAGAAAAAAGTCCCTTAAGATGGAAAAGTAGAGGGAAAGTGAAGTATTGGGGTGGTGCAAAAGGATAGTGGTTGTCTAGGAGGTGCAAAAAAAAGGTTGAGATGATTAAGAGATTATGTAATATATTGTGAGGAAGAGTTTTAATTATCTTTCCACTAAGTGGTCAAACTGGTATGGTTTTGCTGAGATGGATAAGAGAGAGGCTGATGATTAAGGGATTAGGTAATTATATTGCCGGGGAGGTGTCCTGAACTATCTTGATGAGTGGTCAGATCTGTTAAGGGGTGGAGTATGGTGCAGAACAAATGCAGAGTAATTAGGGGTGAGTGGGAATTGGGTGTAGGTTAGAGGAGCAGAATAAGCACGAGCAAAGCGAGGGCAAAGGGAGTGTGATTCACCTGCTGAAAAGGTTTGGAGATCCCAAAAGAAACAATCAGTGGATTATACTTATACAAGCTGAGAACTTCTTCAAATCAGCTATTATCCACGGTTATCAGGGGAGCATATGGCCAGATAGTATAGGCTGTCCTTTTCTAGTTTCTGTCATCAAATCTATGTGGTCTTGCTGTGAGTTATCAGGAGTGTGCTGAGTTCAAAGATATATTCATGTAGGTTTGGAACAGTAAAACCAGGGATGGTTTCAGAAACAGAAGTGCTGTCAGTGCAAGGTCTTCATTGGCATGCACACTATATTGAGGACAAGTCAGGGAAGGTAGCCTAACTGCTAAGCAGTGCAATCATGTATTGTGACCAATCATAAACTATGAATAACACAAAAATCCATGATGTAACTCAGAATTAGCTAGCTGAATAATTAGGAAGCTAAGTTTCAAACCCAAATTAGACAGACTGAATCACAAAAAAGAAAAGATGATAATTTATATATTAAATTAATAGCAAGTGTTAGAAACATAATATGAGACATTTTATTGATATTACCAGTATAAAGTTAAAACCAACAGTGGGTAATTTCAAACTGAAGAAAGAGGTAAAAATAGCATTTGAGAAGTGAGGTTCCTTTAAGTGTTCTAATAATGACATATTTAAAACATATTCTTAAAATAGATATTTGCTAGGAAATATTTACGCTTTTTCTGCTTGGGATGCCATTAAATGTGTTAACAGTCATTGTAATCATTGCAGTATACCCCCATCTAAAAATCAGCTGAGTAGATGTCCTGACTTCACCACCCAATCAGAATTTTCAAGATGCTGTTAGGACTTGATGTAAATCATCATTCATTGCCAGCAGTCATTGTATAACACCCAAACTTTTGCTATTAACTTAGCAGAACAGAGTTCTACCTTTAGTTCAAAAAGGCTGTATTTCACTTCTTAGTTTCCCCAAATGATTTGGGTTTCTAAAACTGTGACTGAAACAGACCCCATTTATGACTAGGGGCACAATCAGAGTTCATGTCATTAGTATTGCTTCACTTGCTCGACTTACACCATGCTAAGAGTAATTATATAGATACCCACCTGCATTGCAAAGACTGCAACGTGCTAGAATCAACTCTGAAATTTAGTAAATGTGTGTTTGTGAAAGCATCAAAAAATTTACTGTCTAATTGCTCCAGTGACACAAAAATGCATTAGAATAATTTTGATTTGCAAGCGCAATCCTTATACCAAAGAAGGGGTAGGAAGACAGACATAAATCTGTTTGCAAAAATTTTAATCATAAATATACGCAAAAAGTTTTGTATGAGTACTCCTACCTCTAAGCAGAACGGACTGGTGGAGCTTCATTAAGTGCAGTTTGGCAGGTGAAATTTGTGGACAATCAAAAATTGTTATAGACAAGCCTGAGAAAGATGGATGAGGAAATACAGGCTTGAAATAGTTTGATATAAGAAAAAAAATCTCACATTTTGGAACAGTCCTTTTTTGGGATGTTGGAAGAGATTAGGCTTGGAAGGAACTTTGCATCGTGCTTATAAAAGAGGTGGAACTTCATACCTGATCAAAAGGAAAACAGTTCACAGAAAAAATGAGTAGGATGCAAGAATATGGCACTTTCCCTAGAAACCAAACTAAAAAATAAAAGAAGGAGAGAAGGTCATGAGTCCATAGTATCCCTATGTGATAAATAGAAAATAAAATTGGGGGGGGGGGGTGGCAACTCTGTTTAGAAAGGGATTATATGTTGTGACTAAAAGGATTAATAAAAATGGGGACAGGAATTGGATCATTTCTGAAGAAAAAATAAATTTAAGGAGATAAACAGCATGTTCTTTGAACAATGGAATCAGTTAAAATGGGATGGAGGGGTAACCATTGGAGCTGACTTCAAAGTCACATGACAACTCTGTTTGGGGAAAAAGAGAGCAGAGTATAAAGATGAAAAGAAACTTAGAAATAAATATGAAAAAAATAGAGTGAACGCATTTATGGAGGGAAAGACACTCTGATAAGAGGGAGTACTCATTTACCAGAAACTCATTCAAACAGTAGTCTGGACAGGATATTAGGGAAAGAGGAAACTATAAAACTGGTGGAAGAGATAGAAATACAGGATTTGTGCACATCAGACCATACAGTGGTAGCAATGACAATAAAGACAGAGAGGGGGCAGGCATGGAGAATGGTGGATGGGCCCCAAGTGGAATGATCAGGAAAGGAAGCAACGAGTACAAAAATGGATAGAGGAGACAGATAGGAAAACACTATAGAAAAGACAAAATTGGGGAAACAATTGTATGATGGAATGCAGTGGATAAGGGAAATCATGAAAAACGATGGGTAGAAAAGGAGTCAAGAAGAGGGAGATAAAACAAGAAAGAAGTCTGAGCAGGCTACAAAGGGTTATGTGTAAATGGTATAGATGGAGAAGCACCAAGGACAGAGGGAGCAGTAATAAAAAACTAAGCAAGAAAGAAAGGTAACATCTGCAATGGAAATATAGTAATCATTCTGGAAGAACTACTCATAAATAATTGGGTAGGAACAGGGGAATCATTCTGAAAGGAAGTATAACAAAGGAAAAGATGAGAGAAAAGTACCAACCATTATGGGAAAGAAAGATTAGGAGAATGAGGGCTAAAGAATCCTTTAGGGAATACTGCTAACACATATAGCAGGAAGAAGAGAAGGAAAAGGAAGTTCATTGCTAGGCTGGAGAAGAGTAGTACCAAATCAAAAGAATACAGAAGGAAAAACTGAATACAAAAACCATGATGGAAGCACTCAAAGAAGCGATGATGGCAGTGAAAGACAGCAAGAAAGATAAGGAGCCCAGATGGATACCAGGCAGAGTTATACAAGCTGGGTGTAGAGGCAAGATGAGCAGAAGGATGTGTATGACAGGATAGGGGAAACGGGAAATAGACAAAACTAAGAGCTAGTAAGGTACGAATACTAAAATAGAGGGGTAGGTAGGATGGAAGCAGAGGATTACAGACCAATCTCCTTAATAAACACAGACATCTAGATGATGGCAAAAGATTCAATTCTGCCAAAAATAATACAGGAAGGGCAGAATGAATTGATGGATTCTAACACTGTTTATGGAAAGAGAAGATCAAAATAGGGCAACGCATGCTGTGATGTTTTTTTCTTTGACCTACAAGAGGGTTTCAACAGAGTCAGGTTGTAATTCCTCTAATAGGTCCTAGAAAAAAAGACTTATGGAGAAAACTTTACAGGACTGATAAAGTGATAAAGACAATTTACAATGAGACAGAAGCAGAGCTAATGGTAAATAACCAAGTTTTCAAGGCAATATTAGTAGGGATGGATACCAGACAGAGGAGCCATCTCTCCCCAGGATTCTTCACTATAGTCAAAGAAGAGCTTGCAACTTGCGTGAGGCTGAAGTTAGCACAGCTGGAGAGAAGAAGAGATGTACAGCCAGGGTTACTAATATATACAGATGACTTCATCCTTATGTCAGAAAATGTTGAGATGGTCATTAAGGAAATAATGTCAACTTTTGCAAGCTATGATAGGGAACATGGCATACATGCAATAAAAAAGCCAGTGTGGTGATCAGTAGGGAGAAAGTAAAGGAAAGGGAAGAGCGGAATACATTTAGAAGAGGGAACACCCCTAATATCTAGGAGTATGGATAGGAAAGGCATTACGTTATACAATACAATGTGACACAATACAATAGAAAGGAATTTGTAGAAGGGAGAGAGAAAAAAAGGAAAACTAGATACAGAAGGACATTAAACATACACATAATTAGGCAGACTCAATGAGAACAGAATGATGATTCTGGCAGTTATACAGCATGAAGTGAGAGACCTTCATAGGTTTATAGGTTCATAGGTTGGTACTAGGCTATCGGCCCTAGGGCCTATAGAAGCCTAGCCATAACAATTCCCTGGCTCTTTCTTCCCACACTATTTACTTCCCTGGACCCCTGTCTAGCAGGGCGACTGACATGTTCCCGGGGTGAATTTCCTTTCTCTCATCCAATCGTCAAGGTTCCTTTTGAAGAGGGCCAAAGAGGCACTCTGCTTGACATGCATGGGCAATCTATTCCGGAGTCTGGGGAGTCTCTGGGTCAGGAACCTATCCTCCAGCATGTTTTGTTTATTGTGATTACAATGTTTAGATCCCTGGAGCATGTGGCTCTGAGGGATTGGGATTTCTTTAAGTGTAGCATGTCCAACAGCTCTGGGTTTGACATGGCCTTGAATGTTAAGCAGAGATCGTCTCTGTGTAGATGATATGCGACAGAGTATAGCTGGAGTTTTTTAAGGTGGTCAGCGTAGGGCACCTGCGTTACGCATGTGATTCTTTTAGTGAGGTATTTCTGCAGCCTTTCCAGTTGTTGCAGATGCCTTGAGAACTACATACTAAACGGGGCATTATATTCTATAATGGATCTAATGATGGATGAGTACAGTTGGACAATGACCTCCATTTTTCTGGATGAAAAGCCCTTAGTGATAAGGTGTGCCACATAGAAGGATTTCCTGACTGTTGTGGTGATGTGGTTATCAAAGGTGAGACCACTGTCTACCTGTGTCCCTAAGTCTCTTATCACACTTTCGGTATTTAGTGTACTGCCACCTATATGGTAATTCACGGATACATGTTTTTTTCCCAGAGGGGATAACTATACATTTCTTGGCATTGAGCTTGAGCCCATGGCTCTGATACCAAGCATCTGTTTCTGTAAGGCCCTTTTGTAGAGTATCCACATCATTTGGGGATTCAATAATGGCTCCCAGTTTGCAGTCATCTGCGAACTTTGTTAGCCAGAGTCCCTTAGTGTTGGCCTGTACTTCAGAGAAGTAGATGCCAAACAAGAGCGGTCCCAGGACTGAATCCTGAGGTACTCCACTTGTCACTTGTCTGGAGCTGGATTTGGAGTCGGCTACTTTTACAGTGAGGGTTCTATCAGTAAGCCAGTTAGCAACACATTGGGTGACGTAGGGATTAATGCCCAGCTTAGTAAGTTTATCTATGATTTCAGAGTGAGAGATGGTGTCAAAGGCCTTGGCAAGGTCTAGATAGGCTGTGTGGACCAACTTAACCTTGTCCATGGCTCTGGAGACTGATGTGAAGCAGTCAGTCAAGTTCAGGAGACAAGATTGGCCCTTCACGAACCCAAACTGGGTGGGGTCCAGTGTTTGAAGGTTGCCAATGTCTTTGTTTATAAGATCCCTGATAATACACTCCATGGCCTTGCAGATAAGGCTTGTCAGACTGATGGGATGGTAGTTTCCGGGATCCAAGGTGGATCCCCCCTTCTGGAGTGGGATAACTGTAGCTCTGCATCACTCAGTGGGCACGTAACCTGAGGTGAGGCTATGATTAAACATGACACTTAGGTGAGGTGCCAGTTCATATTGTAGTTCATGTAGTACACAGCCCGGGATGTCATCTGGTCCCATGGATGCTGTACTCTTAGCTTTGGAGAGTGCGTTTTTTTACCTGTGTGGCCATTATTACCAGAATTTGGCAATCTTCCGATATTGAGATGGGCCATTTTGGGGGTGAGAGGGGGGTGAAGTTAGCACTGAATCGATCTGCCAGGATATTGGCAATATCCTTGGGATCAGAATATTTAATGCCATTCTGTTTTAGCTCAGAGCAGATCTGAGCATTGCCATTTAGATTCTTGACATAGTTATATAATGCCTTGTGGTTATCTTTGGCAATTTTATTTTCATAACTAGCTTTGGAGGATTTTATGAGGGATCTCAGTTTCTTACTGAGGCTGGTAAGGGAGTTTTTTGCATCCTGGGATTTTCCTCTTTTCTGCAACAGTTTCTTCCTTTTGTTGTAAAGTTTGTTTATGGCAGTGGACCACCAGATTGGCTTCATTTTTTGGATGAGAGCATCTTGGTTCTATTTGGGATGGCACAATTCATGCATGAGTGGATGTGCTCGTACAGTGCCTTAGTGTAGGATTCAGCAGTTGAACTTGCAGCTTCCATCTGCATGGGTGTTATGACGTTTGTCACTTTTGACTTGAGTAGCATGAAGTTGGCTTTGGAGAAGTTTTTTATGGAGGTTTCCTTACTGGGGGTGGGATGTGGATGTTAAGGGTGATTAGCTTATGGTCAGACCTGACTAACGAGTGGGTGACCATAGGCGTGGAGCATCAATTTCCCATGTTGGTAATGACCAGGCCTAGGATATTGGAGCCCCTTGTGGGACTATGGATTAGTTGATACAGGGCATTGGAATTTATGAATTCCAAGAACCGTTGGGCAAAGGTGCTGGTACATGAGTAGTTTTCCCAGTTAATGGCAGGGTAGTTAAAATTGTCCAGTATTAGGGTGTTTGGTTCTGTCAATGGCCAGTGTTCACTAAAAAACTGCTAGTATTACAAAAGGACTAGAAAAGGTAGGTAGAGAAAGGGTAATGGAGAAGGGCATCAAACGATAAACTAAGTCTAAGTAGGAAGAAAAGGGGACTGAGGACTCCCACAGATTCCCATGCAAGCCTTATCATTTAACCTGTTTAGGTAAATGGAGAGAAAAGGAGACACCAAAAGGCAGAAGAGAGATTGCAGATAAGATGCTGGGAAAATACAAAAAAAAAAATGAATGAAGAGGCAGAAAAGAGATGGGACATCATGGTGAGTGGACAAAGGAAATAAAAACATGACTTCCTTGCAGTTGTGTACAATGTGAGGCTTAGGGTCAGAATGGTGTTGAAGCTACAGAGAAAGAGAAGGAGAGGGGGTGGCAGGCAATTTCCACCTGTTTTGGGAATCCACCCCAATTAAATACACATCGAGCAAATGTAGAATGTAATAGGACATTATAAATGATAATGATATCCACAAGGCATGTTCTTCTAAGGATAAGAAGGGAGAACTAAAATCGACTTGGCAGAAAATGAAAAGATCTAAACATTGGTTATTGCTAGGAAGGATGAAGAATTTCCTTCAGGGCTGGATCCTGCCTAGGAGTTGGCCATCAAAATTAATTAATTAAATAAAAAAAACTGAATCTCTTGCTGGGCTGCTAACATTAATTTACAAAACTGTCCAGAGTGTTGCTCTTGCAAAGGAGTCTAATTTGGCAACAGAGACGTTGTGGCTTAGCCCAGCTTCTTTTCCATTGGAACATGCTTTGTGCCAAAGAGCTGGGACACAGAGCAAATGAGGAAACAAGTGCATGATTTTAGGTTTGAGCTATGGAACACTGTCACAAATGGAGCCCCTTGTGGGATTATAACAAATGAACTACTGCTTTCACGGGAGTTGTCAGTCTTTTCCAGCTTTTTACTTACCCAGTGTTTGTGTGTGTGTCCTCTGCATTAACTGCCAAACCTAGATTAAGCTCTTTGACAAAATGCTTACTGGTGCAAAACCTGCTGTTTTGGTTACCTTTTTAAGTGATTTAGAGTAGCCTGCTGTTATCTGTCTCCACTTTTGCATTATGTAACTGATTTTGCTTCATATTTTCATGGACTAAAAGCCTGGTATCTACTTATGAACTAGTGTAGTAAAGTAAGGAAAGTGATTGTCATAAACAGGAGCATCGTCATATGAGCCATGTCCTTTGGATGTGATCCTTGATCTGTTGAAAGATGTCAGTGTCTTTATTATTCTGCTGTGAATAAATTGGATAGAATGAAATCCGTGGGTTTAATATTAAAATTTCAACTTTGAATACATGTTTAATATAGGTTTGTTTTTTTTTTTTTTTTGCAGGCACACAGATGTGAAAGGCACTGTCTTTGTGCTACAGTAGTTTGTCTAGCAGTTAATGCTGATGAATAAGACAATACACTGTTAAAGAGCAGCTTCCTGTTGCACATAGTTTGATTCCCACAACCCTCATTTTTAGCTTGTTTTTTGCTGGCACACAGGTGTGAAATTTACTGTGTTTGGGTTACAATAGTTTGTCTGGCACTTAGTGCAGATGAGTAAGACTATGAGCTGTTAAAGATCTGCTTCCTAGTACATGCCTTGATTCCTTCAGCATCTGTTTGTCTTCTCTGTGACCTCATCAGGCAATACCACTGGTCTGCTGCTAAAATGAGAAACTTGTGACCAGTGGGCTGTCCCACCCTGTTGGCAAATGCAATACACATGTGACTTTTGAATTTCTGCACCATTCATATAAATGCTAATTAGTGCTTCACTATAAGCAATTTGAGTATGAATCCTAGTAAATCTCCTATAGTTTAATAGGTAGATCAGAAGAATTTCCACTAAATGTAAGTTTCAAGGAAAGAGAAGTTTATTATTTCTCATGCAAAGTATGTGAGTGTTTTTTTCAAAATTTGAAATAACATTTTAAATGAAATCCAAATATCTGTGATAATCACAAAAGTAAATAAGAAAATAATATGTACACTGACAAATATGATCAGTGTTTATGGTATTTGGGGAGCAACAGCAAAATAATGGGACACTGGAATGGCTTTAGGAGGAGGGGATCTGGTCTCTTACCCAGTATAGGGCAGCATTTGAGCATGATCCAGTTCTGATCTCATCGTGAAAGTAAGGAAACAATTAAATATTCTGTCAAGACAGTAGGGCTCAATACAATATGCAAAGGGATATAGTCACTTTTTTGATACAAGTGCATTAAATATGTTGACTGCTCTCTTTAGAATGTGTTTTATTGATTGCCATTATTAAAGTGTTAGGTTTTTTAATATAATGTAAAAATATGTCAGATGTTTGATGGAGATGTTAAATGCATATCTTTGTCTTGTACTGTGTAAAAACTGAGACATTGTATGCAATGGACTGCAGTAGAAATGCCCATGCTATTAACACCCCTAAACAGAGCTAAGAAGTCAATCAGAGGTCGAATTATTTGACAAAAAGAGTTGCAAAGAATTATATAGAATGTGAGACCTTATTTGGGCTCTCCACTAATTTCAAGATTTGATCATTTGAACTGTTTTAATAACTGCACATTTTCTTGTAACTTAGAACACTGCGTTTTGAGATTCAGAAAGGTTTAACATGAAGTGAAGCCTTAAGATGTATCAAATAACAAAAACAATGAGGTCACAAACACGGCCACCAGGGAGTAAAACTTTAATAATTCAAAATAAAATCATAGTTAGCACTTTTGTGTTTCTTCAAGATGCTTCATCAGGCATATATAAAAGACTTTCTCATCTTCATTCAAATACTTCTCTATCAAAATGTCATTATTCATCCACCCAGTCACAATTGTATACTAATTCAAATGTAACAGCCCATCATAGGTTCTTATTTCAATTGCTATTCACAAAAATAAAATATAAAAAGATGTAGAAAAAGTAGTTAAGAGCTGTAACTTCTTCTTCTTCTTTCGGCTTTTCCCGGTTAGGGGTTGCCACAGTGGATCACAACTACTGTGCCTATATGGCAAATGGGAACAGCTTCACACACCCCACCACCCATAAGGTTTTTGAGTTTAGACACTATGCAGATTGAAAATCTGGGGATCTGCTCTACTTAGCTCGGTGTACTAAGTGTTCTGCATTTTATGTAGAAAAAATAAATCAGACACTTAGGGAACGTGTGAGAGAACATCTTTATGCTATTAACAAAGAAGACAAGAACAATTCTCTAGCTAGGCATGTCCTAAATAATAACTTATCCCATACGTTTGTATTTTTGGTCATAGAATTGATTGATAAAAATATGAGGTTAGACTATCTTAAGAATTACACAGAGAAATGTGAAATGGAATAGGCGATTAGACTACAAGCAGATAAAGTATTTGGCCTAAATGATAGGGTTACCTTGAAACCTTTTTTGGCCAATAGATCACTTAGGCATTCATTTTATATAAAATACATTTTATATTTGCCTTTACTTTGACATTTTTAGTCATGGTGAATCATTTAATAATATATATATATATATATATATATATATATATATATATATATATATATATATATAATTTTTATATATTAATATATGCACATAAAGATACATATCTCAAGCACCTTTACATAATATTTTGAGATACATACAGGGCTCATTTATGCGTTTTGAAAGTTGTAGGGAATGTTTTTAGACTTGGTGTAACTGGAAGGAACATTGTTAGTATGTTGCCTTGAGTTTGCTGCCATCTATTGCTATTATAGGGTAACACATATTGTTTAGATACAAACTACAATGATATCCTGCCCATACTGCAACTGCAGGGCACAAAACAAAATGCAAAAAATAAAACAAAGCCAGCAGATCATGGCAAGCTGTATGATTTTATTAGCTTATCTTAAAGCATAATAAACAGACCGGTTTCAGCTCAGTTAAGTCTCAGCCTTCGTCAGTGTTTAAAATAAAATAAGAACAATAGTCCCTTTTATAGTGAACATACAAATTGATGCCAAGGCATGACAGGTTTCTTACAAATGTTCATTCAAACCAGGTGCAAATAATGCCCCTAACTTAATTTTCAGTTTCTTCTCTTTTGAATCCAAAAGGCTATGCCATCCGGCTTTATTAGCCCTGTTTCCCATGATTTTGTCAATAACTGTAAATCTGAATGTAGCATTAGGTTGTTCACTTGTATGTTTGTTTAGTGCATTACTGGGTTTTTTATTTCTTATCCCACTAAAGTGTTCTGAAATACGGATCCTAAGGGGATCCTGAGTAAATATATTCATTTGTTTCATCCGGGACCATTAGTTGTAAATCAAAATCCAAAATAATACCCTCCTCCCTAGCTAGGGACAGAAATTGGTCGATTTCCTTCTTAAAATTTTGAGTAGGATCAAGGGGCATCTTCATATAGTATCGTCCATCACCCAGTTGTCTCATGGCCTCCTCGTTATACTGATCCCAGTTCATGACCACCACTGTTCCCCTCATCTGCTTATCCTTATGGTCCACCAGTTCACGTAAAGCTGCTTGTTCAGTCTTTCAGAGATTATTAGCTTTACATATATAGTCCCTAGAGCTATAATGTAGATCTTTCAAAACTGCAGTCTGGAACATAAGAACATTGGAGTGCATCAGGGGGCTAAACTTAGATTTATGATACTGAAAACTGTCTTCACTTGTCTAATTATCAGAATCCTTGTAAAACATTCTTAAATTCAATAATCTACAAAAGGCTGTAACATTCTGAGCTAGCCAATCTTCAGGAACATAAATAAACAGGAATGAAATTCAATCCCTTATTAAGAATCTTTATTCGTACATCAGACAATGTTACATTAGAGATGTTCAAGACATTATTCTGAGTTTCTATTTCCGAGTCATTAATTCCAATAGGACATCCAGGTTTCCTATTTCTGTTGTGTTTCCTACCTCCCCCAACCTGTCTTCGTTGAAAGGGGTCGATTTTTTGGATACAGGTGAGTCCCCGGGGTGCCATGTAACAGATAATGGTTCATCCCCTGAGGTCTCATAGTTAGAACTGGAATTTGGTGTTCTTTTCAAGATTGACCTGAGTCTCTTCCATTTACCTGCTTTTCTGGTTGGCTCATTGAACCTGACTTATTATTACTGGAGAATTGGATCCCCTTCTCGTAATCTGCCAGGCCCCTTTGAAATTTCCTAATATTTTTGGACTTCAAATATTGTTCAAGATTGTTCAAATCCTTACTTAATTTCTGGAGACAAACTTGAAAAGCTGGTAAACCCTCACATTTTTTGGTAGTTTCACATAACCCAGTGATTTCTACCATGTCAGATTCAATAACCCTTTCATAATATGCTAATAATACTTTAACAAAACTCATGGATGCCTCTTGTTGTGTTGCTGCCCATTGCTCCATGAGTTCACCATCAATTCTGGCCACCAAAGGTTGAAGGTGAACTCCCAAACCCCGAGGGGCCATATTTTTGGCTAAATATGCCTTAAATAGTTTGGCGTGCCAAACGTTAGTTCTTAAGGATCTCATATATTTAGTTAAATTTTGAAAATGAACCTCACAGGTAGCTTATAGTGTAGTGGGGAGAGATCCCTGAGTTGTGTGGGCATCTGAGCCCAAACCAAAAATACTCAAATCATCCTTATTGGCAGACAAGCCCTTAAAGATTTTTTTTTAATTCCATATTTATGTTTGCAAATAGTATAAAAAATGAAATCTGTACCTTCTAGTGTGGTGTAGCCTGACAAAACCCCTAGAGAGGAGGAAAACACTATATTGGACCAAAAGCAGTTTGTCTAGGTGTAGCCCAATTGAGAATGGCCCCAAATGAAATTCCACAAAATTCACCAATGGCCAAAAAACGTTATATTGACCATATAAACAAAGCTAGTAAATCTAGTCAAAAATGACAGTTAATAGTATGTAAAAGTAGGACCATAATAGCCCTTGCTCACTGGCACCCAATACTGTTAATAGAGACCAAA
This sequence comes from Protopterus annectens, assembly GCF_019279795.1. Classification (NCBI taxonomy): domain Eukaryota; kingdom Metazoa; phylum Chordata; order Ceratodontiformes; family Protopteridae; genus Protopterus; species Protopterus annectens. The sequence continues at coordinate 312,704,375 of NC_056734.1, forward strand.
TATTGTGAATAATGCTATGTCCCTTTCTCACCAAAATCCGTAGTCAAAAGTGAACCAAAGCATAAGAATATGGTTGTATAGTTGTTAGTCCTTTAATTGGAAAACCATTCAAAAATAGAGGGACAATAATAGCCCTAGCTCCTCCTTTCCACTCACAATTCCTCAAATCAAAATATAACCAATATCTCCGGAGCAATGCTACGTCCCCTTAGTTCCTAAAGCAATGGTTCCTGATATGCTGATATAGAGAATCCGGTTGAGATGATGACAATATATAAATCAAACTCACCCCCAGATCAAACTGCTTAGTGCCCAAACAGTAGTGATTCAGGCCCTAAAATGACCATACAGGAATACCCAGATCACATATAAATGCAATGGAAAAGTCACTAAATGCAAACACGAACCAACTCAATCTCTTCCCATGAATCCGATAAACCCCCTGATATTGAAGTTGAATTCAGGGTAATTCCTAAGACATAATGCCTTATTTTCAGGCGGAAATCCCTTATCTTGTACAGGCATCCACCGTCCTATGTAAACTCAAAATGTTTGCAAAACTTGACCCTGATATATATAAGTGGACACGGGGAATAAATGTGCATTTAAATAGCAATGATCAATAAACATAAATGATCCAAATGCAGCATATAAATGATCACCATAAGCATCTTTGTAAGCAGCAATCATACAAATTATCTAAAAAATCTTCGTTATGTTGGATGGACCCAGTAAATCCCCTAATTAAATTCCCAATAGTTCTGAAGTCAACACAATTGAATACTAAACATATATATATATATATATATATATATATATATATATATATATATATATCAGAAATTGCAAATCTGGTCCAAAAGCATCAGCTCACAATGCCATTTTGTGTGTAATTGAACCCCCACATTATAATCCTATTGGTTATGTCAAAAAACGTTTATGAAACATATACATAACAGCTGTCCATTATTTGACATATAAACATGGTGCTATGAATGTAGCATTAGGATGTTTAATTGTATGTTTGTATAGTGCATTACTGGGTTTTTTATTTCTTATTCCACTAAAGTGTTCTGAAAAATAAGTGCTCAGAGTTGTCTTGTATCTAAAATCCACCTTAGTTGTAACCCAAATGCACATGTAGTCCAACAGAATCACTTACAAATGTAAACTCACTTGTCAGTTAAACATCATTGAGCAGCAGCCCACAACATGTTTGTTAAAGATGACTCAAAAGTTAGAAAGCACACAAAATTATGTATATATCAAATCATAACCCATAGAGACACATACAAGTCACATCAAGTACGATAAACTCGACCGTTATGAGTATCCAATGCATAGGCCATTGTTCCCCATACTGTGAGACCAAAATAACTGAACGTACTTGACCAAAATGCAGAGTATGTAAAAAAACTTTAAATATTAGTTTACAAACACTCATATAAATTGCCCATACCCAGTGAATCCAAAAAATCAATCATGATGAAGTAATTGGAGAAACCTGAGGAGGCCATTATAAACACATCAACCAATCTACAGGGGTTTCTGGGCAATGGACTATGGTTGGGGACTTACTTACAGTTTCTGTATCTTGTGGCCACTGTACCCATTGTAAAGCTATGAACAAAACTAAGGAGTTTTCCAGTAGTAATACAGGTAATGTTTTCCAGATTCAATTCTTTGTGAATTGTGGGACAGATTGGCTTATCTATTTAGCTACCAGTAGTTGCCATGCCTTTTATGTTGGACAGACGTCTAGATCACTTAGGATCTGTATTTCAGAAGACTTTAGTTCGATAAGAAATAAAAAAAACAATAATGCACTATACAAACATACAATTAAACATCCTAATGCTACATTCAGATTTACAGTTATTGACAAAATCATGGGAAACAGGGCTAATAAAGCCGGATGGCATAGCCTGTTGGAGTCAAAAGAGAAGAAATGGATAATTAAGTTAGGGGCATTATTTGCACCTGGTCTGAATGAACATTTGCAAGTAACCTATCATGCCTTAGCATCAATTTGTATGTTCACTATAAAAGGGACTATTGTTCTTATTTTCTTTTAAACACTGATGAAGGCTGAGATTTAATTGAGCCAAAACCAGTCTGTTTATTATGCTTTAAGATAAGCTGATAAAATCATACAGCTTGTTATGATCTGCTGGCTTTGTTTTATTTTTTGCATATTGTTTAGATCCCTATAACGAGACATCTATATTACGTTGTTTGAAAGGTTTACCTCCATAAACTTGAATTACACTGGTTCGAGTGCTCATATGAGTGACTCGAAACCACGAAACTGAAAACATCGACAGTCCTTAATGTTCGACAAACAGCATATCGAAAAGCAGATTCGCTGTTTTTCGAACATTAATAGGTTCATAGGTTCATAGGTTCATACTAGACTATCTGCCCTAGGGCATTTATAAGCCTAGCCAAAATGTGTTTGGCTTTCGCCACCCATTTTAAATGAATTTTGCTATTCCCTTTTTCGAGGTTAGTATACTGTGCCTCTGTCTAACAGTGACACAGAAGTGATACCTGGGGTAAACCTACACTCTCCCATCCACTCATCAAGATTCCTCTTGAAGAGAGTCATTGAGGGACTCTGCCTAACCTGGACTGGAGTTTTATTCCAGAGTGAAGGGAGCCTCTGGGTTATGAATCTGTCCCTCCAGCATGTCCTATTTATTTCAGTGCTGAGGTTCAAGTCTCCCGAGCGCGTAGCTCGATGAGATTTGGGTTTTCTGAGGTGCAGCATGTCCATTAATTCCGGGTTGGACATGGCTTTATACAGCAGGCACAGATCGCCTCTAAGCAGGCGGTATGCCACTGAGTAGAGCTGGAGTTCTTTAACCGGGCAGCATATGGCATCTGTTTGAGCCCTTTGATCCTCTTGGTGAGGTACTTTTGGGGTCTTTCCAGATGCTGCCGGTGCCTGGTAAGGTACATCCCAAAAGGGGCATTGTACTCAATTATGGGCCTGATGAGGGATGAGTAAAGAGGCATGATGACCTCCCCTGATCTAGATGTGAATCCCTTCATGATTAGGTGGGCTATATAAAATGTTTTTCTAACCACTTTGGCCACGTGGTTTTCAAATGAGAGATTGCTATCAACTTGGGTCCCCAGGTCCCTAATTACTTATTCCATACTTAATGGATTACCACCTATGTGGTAATTTGTGGGCACTTTGTTTTTGCCAAAGGGGATGACTATACACCTTTTGGCGTTTAGCTTGAGGCCATGGCTCTGGCACAAGTTGTCTGTTTCTATGAGGCCCTTTTGCAGGATGCTTGTGTCGGCTGGATAGTCAATTATGGTGCCTAGTTTGCAGTCATATACGAACTTGGTCAGCCACAGTCCTTCCATGTTGGCCTGTACCTCCAAGAAATATATACCGAACAAGGGAGGTCCCAGGACTGAGCCTTGTGGGATGCCACTTGTAACTGGTTTGGAGTCTGACATGGATCCAGCAATTCTAACCATGTAGGTTCTGTCCTTGAGCCAGTTTGCAACCCATCTAGTGACATAGGGGTTTATATTTAAGCTGGAGAGCTTATCTATAATGCCCGAGTGGGTATTGTATCGAAGGCTTTTGCGAGGTCCAGGTAGGCTGTTTGGACCACCTTCCCCTTGTCAATGGACTTGGTGACTGTTTCAAAGAAATCGACCAGGTTTAAGAGGCAGGATCTGCCCTTAACAAAGCTGAACTGGGTAGGATCCAGTGTCTGTAGGTCCCCAATATCTTTATTTATGAGGTCCATGATGATCCTTTCCATAGCTTTGCAGACCAAGCTAGTCAGGCTTATAGGGCGATAGTTTCTTGGATCCGTTGAGACACCACCTTTGTGGAGAGGGACCACTGTTGCTGTACGCCACTCTTTGGGTACATATTCTGCAGTAAGGCTGAGATTGAACAGTAGTTTTATGTTTGGGTTTAGCTCTTCTTGGAGTTCATGTAGGACACAGCCCGGGACACCGTCTGGTCCCATTGATGCTGTGTTTTTTGCTTTGGAGTGGGCGGCTCTTATCTGAGCATCTGCTGGGATAGATATTTGCCCTTTTGGTGGGGGGGGGGGGTTTGCACTGAACCTGTCAGCTAGGATGTTGGCAATGTCTGTGGGTTTGGTGTATTTTTTGTCATTTTGGACTAATTCTGAGCATATCTGGGAATTCCCACCCAGGTTCCTAACATAACTAAAGAAAGCCTTGTGATTATCCTTAGTGTCCTGTGCAATTTTTCTCTCGAAGCTGGCCTTAGACGATTTTGAGTGCCCATAGTTTTTTGCTAATACTAATCAGAGATGCCTTCCCTTTTTGGGATTTTGCTCTATCATGTAGTAGCTTCCTCCTTCTGTTGTATAGTTTTTTTATGGCTGGGGTCCACCAGACAGGATGCCTGCCTTTGGAGGATTGGGTCTTGGTTTTATTTGGGATTGCATGATCCATGCATTCCTGAAGGTGTTCATGGAATGCGTTTATAAAGGATTCTGTGGTCTGGGCCGTATTTTCCACAGGCCCGGGGGCTTTGAAGGATTCCACCTCAGTTTTGAGGAGTGTGAAATTTGCTTTAGAGAAGTTTTTCACTGTGGTTTTCTGGGCATGGGGTGGGGTCGGGATGTGAATATCCAGTGAGATTAGTTTATGGTCTGATCTTAGCAGTGAGGGATACACTTCTGGTCTGGAGCATAGAGCCGCCATGTTGGTGATGATGGGGTCCAGTATGTGAGCCCCCATGTTGGTGATGATCGGGTCCAATATGTTTTCCCCTCTTGTGGGAGTGGTAACAAGTTGTTCCATAGCATTTGAGTTTATAAATTCTAGGAACCTTTGGGCTAGGGTGTTGGAGCTAGAGTAATGCTCCCAGTCTATGTTTGGGTAGTTGAAGTCGCCCAATATAATGCTGTTTGGAGAGACCTTCATATTTTCCAGTGTTCTCAGGAAAGCCAAGTGGGGTTCCTGGGTTTGGGAGGGTGGTCTGTAGCAGGCTATAAACTGGAAGGCAGTTTTACCCACTGTTAGTTGCACATGGATAGTCTCTGATGCTTCATGCTGTGCCACCCACCTGGAGGTGTGGGTATCTTTGACGAATATTGATACTCCCCCTCCTTTTGTGGTTCGGTCCAAGTTTTGGGGCCGAAAAGCATGGTATGAGGTATAACCTGGCAGTGTTGTTGTGCTCTCAGGAGCCTTGAACCAGGTTTCTGTTACTGCACAGATATCGATGTTCTCCATGCTAAGGAGAGTTTCGAGTGTGTGCATCTTGAGGTTTAGACTTCTGGTGTTGAGTAGCATTACTCTTAGTTTCTTATCCCTTGTCATACCTATGGAGGTGGGTTTGTCTTTTGAGCCTTGCCTAAAAAAGGCACTATGGGGGTGGCAAGAGCCTTTGCCAATATCTGAAAGCCCAGGGGTGACAGGTGCAAGCTGTCCCTAGCGAAGCATCGTGGCTTCTCGAGCATGTCATCCCAGGCTGACAGGCATTGGATCCCCTTTGAATGACACCAATACTTAAGCCAATTGTTGAAATTAATCATCTTGTCTTCATATTGTGGCATCATTCTTGGTGAGGGTAAGATGCTACTCAAGGTCAGGGTCATACCAGCCTGGGCTACATGCTCAGAGAGCTCCTCTATGTCTCTTTTCATGTAGTCCAGTGAGGTTCGTCTCAGGTCATTCACACCAGCATAGACAATGACTGAGTCATATTTGTACTTGCTTTGGCATGACCTGAGTGCTTGTGTTATGTGGCGGATCCTAGCGCCCAACAGGCAGCTCACCATGACCTTCTCCTTGTTCAGCCTGGTGAGTGGGACATCAGTGTGCCTGACGATAGAATCACCTATTACAAGTGTATCAGGTGTGTTGTTTAGCCTTAAGGGCTGTGACTGTTCGGCACACTGGCTTTGTGAGCTATGTGTTGCACGTGTTTTGTTTTGGGGTAGTGGTTGCTTGGGTGCCTGCTTTGGAGGTCTCTTCTGCTTAGGCAGATTTTTATTTAGAGCCTCCGAGTATGTTTTTGTGTGTTTATGTGTTTGGTTTGCTGTCGTGGTAGGTCTATGTGAGACTGGAATTGTAGTGAGTGTGGTTTCCTTCTCCTCCTGGCTGGTTAAGCCAGTACTGAGTTGAGAGAGCTTAGCCTCCAGTTTGGCTATATGGTTGCACCTCTCACATGTGTTGCAATTTGTTGGGAGGAGGAGAGGGTTGTCTGTGTACATGAGGCAGTTGTAACATTGCCTCAAGATTCCCAGATTCACCAGCTGGACCGGAGAGGAGATTGACAACTGACCTTTGGACATGCTAGAATAGTATCGGGAATTCCTTTATAATTAAAAAAGGGCCAATGGGGAACAAGGAATTCAAGGGGAGTTTGTGAGGGTGTAGTGCTTTTAATTTTTTACTGCTGACTTATATAATTGCTTTAGTGAGCAAGTGCCAGGCTTTAGAATAGGAATATGGTGTTTATTATGAAAACTAGATCAGTTCTAAGGGAAAAAGTATTGTACACACTCTGTCTACTGCTTAACAATTTGGGGTGTAAATGGGACATATGTGGCTTCTTAGTCACATAAGGTATTGGGGAGTTGCTAGTTTGCCAAGTTTGATGTCATAGATGTGTGTCAATCAGTTGTATTTCCTGTTTGCTGCCTATGCATCTGGGATCACCCCACTGATTTCCCAGGGGGACAGGTTGATAGGCAATAGATATTGGCAACTTTATTAGACATTTTAGACATATCTGTACAGTTATGGTGTATGATTCTGTATTCAGACGACTACCACTGGCAGGATTTTAAACCGTGGCTGTGTGTGCTAAAAAAAAACAACAGTTTACATCTCAGTTGTATGTGCTATTCGGTTTTTGTTGTCTGCATTTTCCCTGTTTACTGTCTATGTGTTTCTCATTTGTACTAAATGGCCTCTGGGGATTACACCTGTCATATACAGGCATTCCTACACATTCAATTTATGGTGCATGATTTGGGTAACAGTGCTTAATACTACAGTACTATTACATGATTGTAAATCTACATTACCATATGATAACAGAATATACACATGCAGTCCATTAGTTAGACCTGTTTTAGGTTCTTAGGTTCATAGGTTCATACTAGGCTATCTGCCCTAGGGCATTTATAAGCCTAGCCAGAGTGTGTATGGCTTTCGCCACCCATCTTAAATTAATTTTGCTATGCCCTTTTTCGAGGTTAGTATACTGTGCCTCTGTCTAACAGTGACACAGAAGTGATACCCGGGGTAAACCTACGATCTCCCATCCACTCATCAAGATTCCTCTTGCAGAGAGTCAATGAGGGACTCTGCCTAACCTGGACTGGGATTTTATTCCAGAGTGAAGGGAGTCTCTGGGTTATGAATCTGTCCCTCCAGCATGTCCTATTTATTTCAGTGCTGAGGTTCAAGTCCTTCGAGCGCGTAGCTGGATGGGATTTGGATTTTCTGAGGTGCAGCATGTCCATTAATTTTGGGTTGGACATGGCTTTATATGTCAGGCACAGATCACCTCTGAGCAGGCGGTATGCCACTGAGTAGAGCTGAAGTTTCTTTAACCGGGCAGCATACGGCATCTGTTTGAGCCCCTTGATCCTCTTGGTGAGGCACTTTTGGGGTCTTTCCAGTTGCTGCAGGTGTCTGGTAAGGTACATCCCAAAAAGGGCATTGTACTCAATTATGGGCCTGATGAGGGATGAGTAAAGAGGCACGATGACCTCCCCTGATCTAGATGTGAATCCCTTCATGATTAGGTGGGCTATATAAAATGTTTTTCTAACCACTTTGGCCACGTGGTTGTCAAATGAGAGATTGCTATCAACTTGGGTCCCCAGGTCCCTAATTATTTCTTCTGTACTTAATGGATTACCACCTATGTGGTAATTTGTGGGCAATTTGTTTTTGCCAAAGGGGATGACTATACACTTTTTGTTGTTTAGCTTGAGGCCATGGCTCTGGCACCAGTTGTCCATTTCTATGAGGCCCTTTTGGAGGATGCTTGTGTTGGCTGGAGAGTCTATTATGGCGCCCAGTTTGCAGTCATCTGCGAACTTGGTCAGCCACAGTCCTTCCATGTTGGCCTGTACCTCCGAGAAATATATACCGAACAAGAGAGGTCCCAGGACTGAGCCTTGTGGGACACCACTTGTAACTGGTTTGGAGTCTGACATGGTTCCAGCTATTCTAACCATGTGGGTTCTGTCCTTGAGCCAGTTTGCAACCCATCTAGTGACATAGGGGTTTATATTTAAGCTGGTGAGCTTATCTATAATGCCCAAGTGGGGTATTGTATCGAAGGCTTTTGAGAGGTCCAGGTAGGCTGTGTGGACCACCTTCCCCTTGTCTGTGGCCTTGGTGACTGTTTCAAAGAAATCAACCAGGTTTAAGAGGCAGGATCTGCCCTTAACAAAGCTGAACTGGGTAGGATCCAGTATCTGTAGGTCCCCAATATCTTTATTTATAAGGTCCATGATGATCCTTTCCATAGCTTTGCAGACCAAGCCAGTGAGACTTATGGGGCGATAGTTTCCAGGATCCATTGAGGCACCACCTTTGTGGAGAGGACCACTGTTTCTATACGCCACTCTTTGGGTACATATCCTGTAGTAAGGCTGAGATTGAACAGTAGTTTTAGGTTTGGGTTTAGCTCTTCTTGGAGTTCATGTAGGACACAGCCCGGGACACCGTCTGGTGCCATTGATGCTGTGTTTCTTGCTTTGGAGAGGGCAGCTCTTACCTGAGCATCTGAGATGTCAGGGGGGCAGCACTCTGCTGGGATAGATATTAGCCCTTTTGGTAGGGAGGGGTGGGAGAAGTTTGTGCTGAACCTGTCAGCTAGGATGTTGGCAATGTCTGTGGGTTCGGTGTATTTTTTGTCATTTTGGACTAATTCTGAGCATATCTGGGAATTCCACCCAGGTTCCTAACATAACTAAAGAAAGCCTTGTGATTATCCTTAGTGTCCTGTGCAATTTTTCTCTTGAAGCTGGCCTTAGATGATCTTATGAGTGCCCGTAGTATTTTGCTAATACTGATCAGAGATGCCTTCCCTTTTTGGGATTTTGCTCTATCATGTAGTAGCTTCCTCCTTCTATTGTATAGTTTGTTTATGGCTGGGGTCCACCAGACAGGATGTCTGCCTTTGGAGGATTGGGTCTTGGTTTTATTTTGGATTGCATGATCCATGCATTCCTGAAGTGTTCATAGAATACGTTTATAAAGGATTTTGTGGTCTGGGCCGTATTATCCACAGGCCCGGGGGCTTTGAAGGATTCCACCTCGGTTTTGAGGAGTGTGAAATTTGCTTTAGAGAAGTTTTTCACTGTGGTTTTCTGGGCATGGGGTGGGGTTTTGATGTGAATATCCAGTGAGATTAGTTTATGGTCTGATCTTACCAGTGAGGGATACACTTCTGGTCTGGAGCATAGAGTCCCCATGTTGGTGATGATCAGGTACAGTATGTTTTCCCCTCTTGTGGGAGTGGTAACAAGTTGTTCCATAGCATTTGAGTTTATAAATTCTAGGAACCTTTGGGCTAGGGTGTTGGAGCTAGAGTAATGCTCCCAGTCTATTGGTTGGGTAGTTGAAGTCACCCAATATAATGGTGTTTGGAGAGACCATCGTATTTTCCAATGTTCTCAGGAAGGCTGAGTGGGGTTCCTGGATTTGGGAGGGTGGTCTGTAACAGGCTATAAACTGGAAGGCAGTTTTACTGACTGTTAGTTGCACATGGATAGTCTCTGATGCTTCATGCTGTGCCACCAACCTGGAGGTGTGGGTATCTTTGACGAATATTGATACCAGCCCTCCTTTTGTGGTTCGATCCAAGTTTTGGAGCCGAAAAGCATGGTATGAGGTATAACCTGGTAGTGCTGGGGTGCTCTCGAAAGCCTTGAACCAGGTTTCTGTTACTGCACAGATATCGATGTTCTCCATGCTAAGGAGAGTTTTGAGTGCATGCATCTTGAGGTTTAGACTTCTGGCGTTGAGTAGCATTACTCTTAGTTTCTTATCCCTTGTGATACCTATGGAGGTGGGTTTGTATTTTGAGCCTTGCCTAAAAAAGGCACTATGGGGGTAGCAAGAGCCTTTGCCAATATCCGAAAGCCCAGGGGTGACAGGTGCAAGCCGTCCCTAGTGAAGCATCGTGGCTTGTCGAGCATGTCATCCCAGGCTGACAGGCATTGGATCCCCTTTGAATGACACCAATACTTAAGCGAATTGTTGAAATTGATAATCTTGTCTTCATACTGTGTCATCATTCTTGGTGAGGGTAAGATGCTACTCAAGGTCAGGGTCATACCGGCCTGGGCTACATGCTCAGAGAGCTCCTCTATGTCTCTTTTCATGTAGTCCAGGGAGGTACGTCTCAGGTCATTCACACCAGCATGGACAATGTCTGAGTCATATTTGTACTTGCCTTGGAGTGACCTGAGTGCTTGTGTTATGTGGCGGATCCTAGCGCCCGACAGGCAGCTCACCGTGACCTTCTCCTTGTTCAGCCTGGTGAGTGGGACATCAGTGTGCCTGATGATAGAGTCACCTATTACAAGTGTATCAGGTGTGTTGTTTAGCCTTAAGGGCTGTGACTGTTCGGCACACTGGCTTTGTGAGCTATGTGTTGCACGTGTTTTGTTTTGGGGTAGCGGTTGCTTGGGTGTCTGCTTTGGCGGTCTCTGCTGCTTAGGCAGATTTTTATTTAGAGCCTCCAAGTATGTTTTTGTGTGTTTGTGTGTTTGGTTTGCTGTCGTGGTAGGTCTATGTGAGACTGGAATTTTAGTGAGTGTGGTTTCCTTCTTCTCCTGACTGGTTACGCCAGTACTGAGTTGAGAGCTTAGCCTCCAGTTTGGCTATATGGTTGCATCTCTCACATGTGTTGGAATTTGTTGGGAGGAGGAGAGGGTTGTCTGTGTACATGAGGCAGTTCTAACATTGCCTCAAGATTCCCAGATTCACCAGCTGGACTGGAGAGGAGATTGACAACTGACCTTTGGACATGCTAGAATAGTATTGGGAATTTCTTTATAATTGAAAAAATGGCCAATGGGGAGCAAGGATATTACACTTTTATTGCCATACAAACAATATGAGACTCTTCCTGCCATATTCTGTAGTGTATGCAGTACTTGCCTTGACCAATACAGATTTTATACTAGCAATTAATTTACTACTAATTTTATTTTTATTTTCTATAACAGTAAAAGCATGAGTATTACTGACCTGCCTCATGTCACAACCGCGCCCGGCAGAAGATGTGGGCCTCCTGGTTCGAGGCCCACTCCATTGCAGCTGTGGCAGCTGTGGGGGACATAAGAGGAATATTTAGCCATACATATCCATGATATACCTGAGCTGGCACTTATTACACACATACTGGGGTGGTACTTACACATGTCTGGAACATCCACTGATGCTCTAGCCTCTTGCAGCCACTCCTCCAAGAGGTCCCCCATTCTGCCGCTTCAGGTCAGCATAGTGGTGCCTGACCTGCTCACCAGTTCAGGGTATGCCAGTGGCACTGGTGAAGTCACGGGTGAGATGGTCCCATGCCTCCACCTTATATTTGGAGCCCTGGTACTGGCCCTGTAGCAGTCTCTGTGCATGGTCTTTAACTAGGAGTCCTGCCATGACCTTGGACTGTTGGATGCACCAGCACTGTGCCCGGAAATGCACTCCTTCTCCCCTTACCGCCATAGTGCTTGCAAGGGGAAGCTACAACCAGTTATGAGATGTACTCAAGCCTCTTGGGTTTAAGTAGGGTCTATTTCCCGCACTTTTCCGTGATTCACTGGTTTTGAAAAGGCTAAGCTATGGGCAAACCTACTTACCTAAGGTTGGCATTGTTTAAAGGGGTATACCACTGGGGACAAAGAGTTGGCAGGTCTACACATTGCTCACACCTCCTAAGCTAGCCTGTGCAATGCTTAGCATTGCTTACATTAAACCTTCATTATAAAGGCTTTTTAGCATTGTGTTATTATTCATTACACGTTATATGTATGCCTGGTATTCCTGACTGATGTATACGTACACTATGTGGGTCTTTGTGTTTTATTGGGGATTGCAACACTATATTACAATTATACCTCACTTCTGAGCTTACTGCTGTACTCCAGTTAACATATTTATGTTATGTAGTGGGTTATGGCACATATGACTGTATGTCCTTCACTGGTTCAGTTTGGTTATACTATGGTGAGGACATGTTTACTACTACCTCTTTCTTCTGTACTTCTGTGATGGCTTGGTGGATAACTACTAGGACTATGGTGTATAGGGTTCTTGGTTTGAGACCTGCCTATGCTATTTATTTTGTTGATCAGCAGAACAAAGGCCATTGTATACAGCATGAGTAAGGCACTTTTGAGCAGTTGTAAGTGAGTTTGCATGATGGTAAGCACTGCTAGCCTGCCATTACATCTGATTACAGAGAGTTAGCTTTAGAATTGCTTAGCCAGCGTAGGCATTGCTTACTACCACACAAACAGGCTTAAGGCCGCTAACTACTGCTTACGTATGTTTACTACTGCTTATTTGTGCTTATACCTGCTTACTAGTGCCTTATTCATTATGACACTGACACCTCACATGCATTTACTGCAGTACTTCAGTTCATAAATATATGTTATTTAGTGGGTTATGCAACAAAATTATTTGTCATAACGTGCTTTGCCATGTAAAATAGACTGTGCTGCAGTGGGACTTGAAGCAGGAATGCCTGCTCGTTAGGCGAATGCTTTGCCCACTACACTATTGCTGTGCTGCTTCATTTGCCTAAATCTTCCTTGTTATCCTCTTTAGCCTTTTAAGCTGCTTTAACTGTAGCTAAGTGATGGGCACACTCACGCACCTGCAGTTAGCTTCAATCAGATTTAAAAAATAAATAAATTAGGGTTTCTTCATTTTATTACTACATTCTGTTGCTGTTTTACACAAGGGGGACTGTTGGTGGGGATATGCAGTCACCTGTATGCGATCTCGCTCATTGCATACCCCTTTCTACTGTTCTACATTGCAGGGGCTTGTTTATTCTGAGAGCTCTACTGCTCTTAGACACATCCCCTGCACTCTTACATGTTCCGTGTAAGCCTAGGAGCCCAGGCAGCACGCCTTATTTATATGCATGGCACTCTGCCATCCTGCTCCTAAATGGTCGCTTCCATGCAGGACTAAGCTAGACCTGCATGGAAGTTTAGTAAATTCAGGGGAGTGTTTCCGCTTATTTTCCACCTTTCCTGTAACTAGTATAGTCCAGATACAGATTTGCTATATCCAGGACTGTTTGTAAGCTTCTGAACAGTGCCAACGTTTGCTCTTCAGTTTTTCCCTTAGATCTGCTAGTTCTCTCCTCTCCTGCACTTTTACTAGCTTATTAGGCTAGTGGCTTTACCATACTTCTTGTAGCTATTACTGTAACACACAAAAGTGCTACCAGTACTAAATGTTCTTCAAGGAAACAGCTCCAGTACTTATTATTAATGCCTACCCCTCCAGGCATGTCTAAAGGTCAGTTCCCTGTGCTTTCTCCTATTAACCTGGTGAACTTGGGCATGCAGAGGCAATGTAGCATCTGTCTCATGTACACTGACAACCCTATCCTCTTACCTCCCAAGTACAAGAGATGCATTTATATATCCAAATTGGAAGGCACACACTCTCCAGCCAAGACTGGAATAGCCGGTCAAGAGGAGAAGGTCAAGATTTGCACCATACCACATGGAACATATGGAACACATAGCTCTCCAGAACACACACCAACACTGCCTTCACATAAAAACACAAACTACATACCCACCTTCGCGGAAACTCTTAATAAAAATCTACCCAAACAGCAGAGACCTCCAAGGCAGAAATGCACTCGACCACCACAACACAACACTGATTACGAGACACAAAACTCTCCTAAACAGTGAGCCACTCAACCAAAACCCATAAGGCAAAACAGCATGCCGAACATGCTAGTCATAGGTGACTTGATATTGAGGTACACTGATGTCCCACTCACTAGTTTGAATAAGGAGAAAGTAACAATCAACTCTCTGTCAGGTGTTAGGATCTGCCACATAACACACACACTCAAGTCCCTCAACAACAGGTACAAATATGACTCTGTCATCGTACATGTGGGTGTGAATGACCTAAGACATACCTCCCTGGATTACATGAAAAGAGACATGGAGGAACATTCAGATTACATAGCCCAGGTGGGTATGACCCTAGCTCTGAGCAGCATAATACCATCACCCAGAATGATACCACAGTACAAGCAAAAAATGATCAATTTCTACATTTGGCTAAGTTTCTGGTGTCATTCTAAGTGGATCCAGTATCTGTCTGCCTCAGATGACATAATTGACAGACCTCGATGATTTGCCAGCGATAGCCTGCATCTATCACCCCCGGGCTTCCGGATAATGGCCATGGCTCTTGCCATCCCTATAGTGCTTTTTTAGATGGTGTTCCAAAGACCAAATTATCACCATAACAGCTACAAAGAAATGTGAACTGAGGGTCATGCTGCTCAGTGCTAGATGTCTAAATCTCAAAATGCACTCACTCAGAGCACTCTTTAAAATGGAGAACATCGACATTTGTGCTGTAACAGAGACCTGGTTCAAGGCAGCAGAAAGCACCCCTGCACTACCAGGCTATAACTCCTTCCACACCTTTTAGCCACTGACCTTGGACCGAAGCTCCAAAGATGGTGGTGTTTCCATATTCATAAAGGATGCACAGACTGGTAGCCCAACATAATGCATCAGAGATACTTCAGGTGCAGCTAACATTGGGTAAGACAGTGATTCAGGTGGTAGCCTGCTATAGGTCCCCAACCATGTCCCAAGACTCACACTCCATGTACCTAAGCATCCTGGAGAATATTAGGGTCCAACCTAGCACACTCATACTGGGTGACTTCAAGTACCCCTCCATTAACTGGGAAAACTACTCATGTACCAATTCACTTGCCCAACATTTCCTGGAATTCAATAATTTCAATGCCATGGACCATCTGGCTCTTGTAGCAACATCCTTGACCTTGTCATTATTAACATAGGCGACCGTTGTTCTACACCAACAGACAACTCCTCCCTGGTTAGATCTGACCACAAACTAATCACCTTGGAAATCTTAATCCCTCCGACCCCCCCACCCCCACTCCCACAAAGGTAACCACCATGAAAAACTTCTTCAAAGCTAACTTTGGGCTCCTAAAAACAGAGGTGGTTAACTTCACAGCACCCATGCAAATGGAGAATAGTTGCATGACCACCGAATCATACACCAATGCATCATATAAACACACAAATGCATGTCTCTCACCATACCCGATAGAACCAAGATGCTCTTCTCCAAAAAAGCAAGCCAATCTGGTGGTCCCCTGCTGTAAACTAACTCTACAACAGACAGAGGAAACTGATGCGGAATAAGGTGAAGTCCCAAGACTGGAAAAACTCCCTTATCAGCCTCAACAAAAAGTTGAGATCCCTCATCAAATCCTCTAAAGCTAGCTATGAAAATAGTATTGCAGCAGATAGTAAAGATAACCACAAGGCCTTCTATAGTTATGTAAAAAATCTCCACAGCAATACCCAAATTTGCTCTGAGCTACTGCACAATGGTACCTCCTGTACCGAGCCAACAGATATTGCCAATATACTGGTAGACAGATTCAGTGCCAACTTTACCCCTCTCCCCCCAAAGGACCAATCACAATACCAGTAGATTGCCAGGCACCCAGTATTACTGCTGCACAGGTTAAAACAGCACTGTCCAAGGCCAAGAATACAGCTTCTATAGGACCTGACAATATCCCTGGCTGTGTTCTACATGAATTACAGAGTGAACTGACCTCACCTGTGTGCCCTGTTCAATCACAGCCTCACCTCAGGATCTGTCCCTACTGAATGGCACACTGCTACAGTCATCCCTCTCCACATAGGAGGAGTGACTAGAGACCCTGGGAACTATTGCCCCATTAGCCTGATGAGTCTGATATGCAAAGCTATGGAACACATCATCATGGACCTAAATAAACAAGGATATGGGGAATCTCTAAATTCTGGATCCCACACAGTTTGGTTTTGTGAAGGGTAGATCATGCCTGCTCAATCTGGTCAACTTCTTTGAGTCAGTCACCAGAGCTGTGGATGAAGGCAAGGTGGTTCATGCAGCCTACCTAGATCTGGCCAAGGCCTTTGATACCATTCCCCACTTAGGAATCATAGAAAAACTCACTAAGCTAGGCATCAACCCCTATATCACTAGGTGGGTTGCAAACTGGCTCACAGATAGAACCGACAGTGTGAAAGTTGCTGACTCCAAGTCAGACTGCTGACCAGTCATGAGTGGAGTCCCACAGGGTACGGTCCTGGGTCCTCTCCTGTTTGGTATCTACTTCTCTGAAGTCCAGGCCAACACAAAAGTACTCTGGCTGACAAAATTCACAGACGATTGCAAGTTGGGAGCTATTATTAATTTCCCAAGTGATGTTGGCATCCTAGAGAAAGGCCACACTGAGACCAACGGCTGGTGTCAGAACCATGGCCTTAATCTCAATGCCAAAAAATGTGTCATCATCCTCTTTGGGAAAAACCCAGTTCCCATGAATTACCACATTGATGGTAGTCCACTGAACACAGAAGGCATTATAAGAGACCTAGGAACACAGGTTGACAGCAACCTCTCTTTTGGCAACCACATTGCCACTGTGGTCAGAAAGTCCTTCAATGTGGCATATCTGATTACTAAGGGTTTTGCACCCAGGAAGAAAGAGGTCATTGTCCCCCTCTACTCTTCCCTCATTAGGCCAATCACTGAGTACAATGCCACATTTGGAATGTACCTTACTAGACACCTACAACAACTGGAGAGGCTGCAAAAGTACCTCAAAAAGAGATTCCTAGGCCTTAAACACTTGTCCTGTATGGAACGACGCTAAAAACTCCAACTATTCTCTGATTTATATTGCCTTCTTAGAGGTGATCTCTGTTTGACTCACAAAGTCATGTCTGACCCCCCCTCTGTTAGAAATGCTGCATCTAAAGAGATCCCAATCCCTCCACACAACATGCTCCAGAGACCTCAACCTCATTACCAGAATCAACAGAGCATGCTGGAGGGACAGGTTCATAACCAAGAGACTGCCCATGATATGGAATACACTTTGCATACATATCAAGCAGAGCACATCAATGGCCCTCTTCAAGAGAAAGCTTGATGAATGGATGGGAAATAGAAAATTCACCATGTGGATCACTCCAGTGGCTCTACTAGACAGAATAACTGAGTGTGGATCACTCCAGTGGCTCTACTAGACAGAATAACTGAGAACTATGGTCAGATGGCATGATGCCAGGGTAATCCTATGGGCTAGGCTTGTAAAGGCTCCAGGGCCATTAGCCTAGTACACATCTATGAACCTATGAAACTATGTGCACCTTAACTGTCTCTACAGATGCCCATCAGACAGAGTTACCCAGAGCCAGCTGTAGGTGGCCCATATGTGGTATATCTGCATTTGTTGCATGTGATACACACACACGCATATATATGGGTAACATATTACAATATGTCAAGCATACACACACATAGACATCGGGAAGAGAGCGACAGACAATGATAGAGAGAGAGAGAGAGAGAGACAGGGAGACACACACACACACTCAGAGTGATTCATACACAGTGATATGGCATAGAATGATGTCCTGCTGCAGACAGTTGCATGCCAGTTGTAACCAGTTGCACATGCCAGCATGAAGGTGAGATCCATTGTGTGATAGTAATGAGGTGAGGGTTGTAATATCACATCACCTGCTTTTGTGTGTGCATGTGTGTGTGACTGTAGGTTTAAGTATTAAGAGGCCTTTGTCACCCAGTACACTTCCCATTGCCCTACATTACAAGACCTGCTGATGTCATTCACCTTAGAAGTACCTTTGGACTGGCCTCAGTGCTATAAGCTCTGTGGTGTGTGTGATAATTGTGTAACACTATAGTACAAATAACTAGATAGATAGGGGTTCTAATCACAGTCCTGGCATATGTAAATGTGGGTGTGTTTGTGTAGGAATAAGAGTTTTAGTCCTTTCCCACCCAGTACAATTCCCATTGCCCTACTTTATAAGATCTGCTGATGTCATTCACTTTAGAAGTACCTTTGGACTGGCCTTAGTCCTATAACCTCTGTAGCATGTGCGATAACTAGATAGGCAAGGGTTCTACTCTCAGTACTGGCAAGTTTGTGTGCGTAAGTGTGTATGTTTGTAGGATAAAGTGTTTTGCGGACCTTCCCATCCACAACATGTCCCAGTGCTCTACTTTACAAGGGCTGTTGATGTCATTCACCTTAAAGTACTGTGGACAACCCTCAGCCCTCTATGCTCTATGGTGCATGCAATAACCATGTAACAGTATAGTACAAATAAATAGATAGGTATGAGTTCTAATATTATTCCTGGCAAATGTAAGTGTGTAAGTGTTTCTAAGTGTATATATTTGCAGGATACAGTATTATGAGGCCTTTCTCTCCCAGTACACTTCCCAATTGCTATACTTTACATGGGCTGATGATGTTATACACCTTAGATGTACCTTGGCACACTCTTCAACCCTATAAGCTCCATGGTGCGTGTGATACCTGTAGTATCAAAAACTAGATAGGTAGGGGTTCTAAACTGAATACTAGCAACTGTGTGTGTGTGTGTGTGTGTGTGTGTGTGTTACACCCATTCCACTTCCCACTGCCCTCTTTACAAGGGCTGCTGATGTCATCCACCATAGAAGTACCTGTATGCACTATCATCCCTATAAGTTCTGTGGCATGTGCAATAACTGTGTAATACTACAGTACAATTAATTAGGTAGGCAGGAGTTATAATTTCAGTTCTGGCAAGTGTGTGTGTGTGTGTGTGTGTGTGTGTGTGTGTGTGTGTGTGTGTGTGTGTGTGTGTGTGTGTGTGTGTGTGTGTGTGTATTGTAGGATACAGTATTTTGATATGTGACCCTCCCAGTACACTGCCCAATGCCATACTTTACAAGGGCTGGTTATGTTAATCACCTTAGCAGAACCTTGGGAAACTCTTTAACCCTATAAGCTTTGTGATGCATGTGATAATTTCATGACACTGTAGTACTAATAACTAGATAGGTAGGGGTTCTAAACTCAATAATGGCAACTGTGATACTTTGTGTGCGTGTGTGTGTGTGTGTGTGTGTGTGTGTGTGTGTGTGTGTGTGTGTGTGTGTGTGTGTGTGTGTGTGTTAGAAGCATATTCCCTGTAGTGTGTGCATACCATTTTAAGGCCTGTTGACTCCCTCACCATGGCATTACTTTGGAGAGCCAGTTAATGACATCTACTGTACATGCAACATGTTAAACTGTACAGCCCATAACAGCCATCTGTACATATGTAGATGGAATACCCAGATGTTTGCAACCAATATGCTGTCTGTGACCCCTAACAATGGGCATTTATGAGACACATTGCCAAAATGTCACAGTCACTGTAGTGATAGACATGGCAACAGCAGACCTCGTACCTGTCTGAAACATAATGCTGTTAGACAGACTGTTACTCTATCACTGAATCCCATCAGTCTGCAGCATTCTACAGACAGACATCAGATGAATTCCATATGTGAATCTGGGGCAAACAGCAAACATTGGGCACACCCATCACATATTGCTGTGACACACATGGGAAATGGATAGCGGTACAGGTCATGCAATTGAATACACCTTCCAAAGGCTATGTGTTGTTGCATGACAATAGCTGTCATTAACTTACAATGTCAGTCTGTCATGATTTTACCAGATGTTGGCCAGAAAACCACATGTACATGACCAATGTGAAGAAAGCATGTGTCAGAGATCAAAGCAATCTGCACACATATGCAGAGGTCAGAGGTATGGCCACCATCTGTACCCATACCTCCCAAGCTGATGGAGCAAGAACTGTTCACTAAGCCTTATATAATGGGGTGACAAAGGACAAACAATAGGGACACTTGTCAAATACTGTTTCTACAAACATATAACAGTGATAGCATAACAGGGTTTGATTAGCATAGAAGGTCTGAATGATATGAAATGTGCAACTCATTATGTCTGCCATTATGTTATGACTGCAGCCCACAATGGTTTGGCAGCAATTTGCGAGACAAGACACAGGTGTCTGAGAAAATGGACTACTGATATGTAGCATGCATCAGGAAAGTCTGTTTAAACTGTACAGTTGAGAAGTATGTCTCAAACATCCTGCAGTTTGCAGTCCATGTTGGGCAAGGTGTAAACTGTGCTGACAACTGAAACAGTTAAAAGGGGTCCCAGAACTGTGGGACAAGAAACATGTCATACAGTTCTGTACTGATTGCATAAAGAAGTGACTGCACATCAGAAACAACTTAATGTCATGAGAAATACTGTAAGTGAAGGCTATGTCACACAAAGAAGGTGTCTTACTAGCATATCAGAGGACATCCTGTGTGTTGACTTGCCGTGGACATGCTAAGTTCTGCTGCCAACTGTCACATTACTACAACTTGTGTCCCACATGCCATAATTGATAATGTCACACTCACATTGTGTGTTGTCTATGTATGTGCAATATATAGGCATGAGAAGGCCCTATGACTACGGTGTGCTCACAAGATGGGTGAATCTGTTAGGGTTAAGGTCATGGCTAGGCTTGTGATGGACCTAGTGCCAGTACTCCAATAACCTCCTCTGTATTTATGAGCCTGTAGTACTACAGAACACTGAGGTGACATGTATGAAGGCTAGCTGTCTGTGACAAGGGGTGTACATGCAAGGTCACACTGTCTGCCAACAGTGTCCCTGACACACTGTTGCATGCATACACACCTAGTTAACATGTTAATAGACATATGTATCTTGGTTATGAACTGGTCAATGTGTTTCCACTCTGCCATACTCCACGTTGGTAATGTCTGCAGGGCCACAACCTGCAGACACACACACACCTGTAACACAAACAGAATACAGCATGGCAGACTACATTCAGTCAGTGATACTAACACCAATAATGCATCATGGCTAATAAGGTACATACACTTTGATGTATACCCATAACTAATGCAAGCAGACAGCACCATACACAGCATTACATAGCTACACTGTACTATATTCACCCTGTGCATCAGACCCATATTAGCCTGTCCCTGCAGTGATGGTATGGATGACAAGGATGCGGCACAAGTATTATCATATGGATGGGGTGTGGTGTGGGTTTGCCAGAGGCCTAAGCTGGGCCATATGGTTGACATCATGTGTGTGTGTTTTGGAGGAGTGTTCCATAAATGGGCTGTGCAGAGGTGCTGTGTGTGCCTGGAGGTGACCTGCCTGTGATAAAGATGTGTGTGTGTTTGTATGCACACAGTCACGCCATGTGGCTGCCCTACACAGGGGTATGTCGAACAGCTTTAGACCGTACATGGCATAAGATATATGCATATGTGTTATGTGTATAGGTGTATGTATATTTATGCTTATGTAATAGTGCAGTAATATATGTTTGTGACTGGAATTTTAATTATTAATATGACATGTTAAAATTACATATAATAGAATTCTAACAACATTGGTAAAAAGATTTAATTTATCTATATATCTTTTTACGATAAATCATTACATATAACTAACAGTCATATGCATGTAACTTTTGTATATGTTTATTGCAAAAGTTCACATAGAAATACTTTATCTAACTCATTAAATAATATTTTTCAAAAGATTAATATAATAGCAAGAATATAAGATCAGTGCCATATACTATAACATATTTCACATATATGAAGGTCTAGCTGGGTTTTTCTTATTCTTTCAGTGCCTTTCTATTATTTGTTATTTCACATCTCGTATTGTTTTTAAGTGCAGAACATTAGTGTGTATACTGCTTTAAATGTTGATTATTTTATAAAGATAAATTAGTTAATTGAATATATTATATAAGGTCTCATCAATTAATTATAAGTAGTCTGAAGAAGTTACTCTGACTGGGAGTGACGAAAAGCGCTTAACTGTACCATTAAACAGAGTTTCCTTCAATCGTTTCCAGTGGACGTTTTGTTTGCAGTTTGTTTGGATCACCAGGATGTACAGTTCACCACCTCTGGCCACAGACATGGGAACTTGTCCTGCCAGGGGTCTCACTGGCACAACCAGGCTCAAGGCCAGATGCTGTACTACTGCCTGATGGTGATTGCTGTCTGCTGGATCCATGTCCCTGACAGGACCAGCCAGGTTTACATGCCCATTGCCTGCTCTGTTGTAGTGTGGACAGCACCTCCCCTTCGGTAGTGCTGGTGGTACTGCCACGATGGGAGTGTGAAGGTGCATGGCCCCATAGACTCTCAGCTAATCTAGGTGCTGACCTACATCCACATGGCTGACACCCATCTCCCACCACACACTCCAGCACAGACATTCCATGGTTGAGGATTGCCAAGGTCTCACTCCACTGTCTGCTCATGACCTCAGTATTGTGACATGTGACCTCAACAAGGTCATGTAGGTTGTCACAGATGCCAGGAAGAGTTGCATCAAAGACCCTGAGTATTTGACCGGTGTTGCGGTCAGTATGTGTCTGTGCATCCATGACAGCCAGAAACATATGTCTGGTGACACCTGATGTGGCACTTGTGACAGGGGCTTGACAGGCAGCCATCCTCCTTCGAGCACCCCTGTCCATCCGCCTGTATGGGACGTCACCTGCACTCTGGCTATAGCTAGTGTCTACATTTACTCTTGCCATATTTACTACACTAGCCTCTTCCAAGCCATCACGCACCAACGGTCCCTTATCTGTGGCTGCTGGGGACAGGGTATGTGTGGGCATTGTGACTGTGTGCAGGGATATTGTGGATGACAGTGGGATGCCAACCAATGGCACAGATTCAGCCCCTGACAACCCCACCTGTGCCTCACTATGACCACTATCATTGTCAGAGTCCGCAGAGACAATGACATCAGGTTCTGAGCAGGAGGGACCGTGACCCCCATGTGCACCTGTGAGGAGAAGACAACATATCTAAATTAATACCTACACTATAAGGTTTGCTGGTGCACACACATGCATGCATGCACATGCACGTGTGCTCTCACACACACACACACACACACACACACACACACACACACACACGCATGCACACACAGACACATACAGGTGAGGTGGAACAAAGGCATTACACAGACCTCAATATCCAAATGGTGAAATGCATGGCACTCGGTCAGACCACAACATACATACTCTGGACAGGCCCTCAACATCATGCAGTGCAGTCATGTCCACTTAATGTTACTACTAATATACATGTCTGGGATACGTGAGTAGTGTTAGTGAGTGATGGAGCTTCACCTACCACACACTGCCCCCATGTACACATTATTGCTATTCACCTGTATAGCACAGTGGCAACTCCTACAGAACATATCTCTCAACTGTACATATTTTTGCAGAATGTCTAGATGTCTGGCTCACATGTTTGGTATGTTCCTCATAAATCCTGTGTTTGCCTGACACATTACTGGGCTGATCTGAGGATTGATGTCACTAATTAATGCCATACAATTGAGTTTCAGACTTCAATACCTGCAGTACATGTATGTTAAAACCAATCCGGTTACTCTTAACAACTTTCTAAGCTTGCAGTGGATATAATAAGTGTACACACCCCTGTTGACATGCCAGGTTTTTGTGATATATAAAATGAGACCACAAAAAAATCATTTTAAAACTTTTTCCACCTTTAATGTGACCTATATCCTCTGCAATCCAATTGAAAAACAAACAAATCTGTTAGGGTTAAAATACAGAATATGAAATATGTACAATAGGCTGGTTGCATAAGTGTGCACACCCTTAAAATAATACTTTGTTGAAGCACCTTTTGATTTAATTACAGCATTCAGTATTCTTGGGAAGGAGTCTATCAGCATGACACATCCTGACCTGGCAATATTTGCCAACTCTTCCTTGTAAAAGTCATCCAACTCTGTCAGATTGCGAGGACATCTCTTGTGCACAGCCCTCTTCAGGTCACCCCACAGATTTTCTATTGGAATTAGGTCTGGGCTCTGGCTGGGCCATTCCAAAACTTTGATTGTCTTCTGGTGAAGCCATTCTTTTGTTGATTTGGATGTGTGCTTCGTGACATTATCATGTTGAAAGGTGAAATTCCTCTTCATCTTCAGCGTTCTAGCAGATGCCTGAAGGTTTTGTGCCAAAAGTGACTGGTATTTGGAACTGTTCATAATTCCCTCTACCTTGCCTAAAGCCCCAGTTCCAGCTTATGAACAGCAACCCCAAAGCAAGACACTGCCACCACCATGCTTCACCATGGGGATGGTGTTATTTTGGTGATTGTGTTGTTTTTTCACCAAACATACCTTTTGGAATTGTGGCCAAAAAGTTCAGCCTTGGTCTCATTAGACCATAACACATATTTTCACATGCTTTTGGGAGACTTGATGTATTGTTTTTCAAATTTTAGCCAGGCCTGGATGTTGTTCTGTGTGAGAAAAGGTTTCCATCTTGCAACTCTACCCCATAGGCCAGACATATGGAAAATTGGAGATAGTTGTCACATGTAGAACACAACCAGTACTTGCCAGTCATTCTTGCAACTCTTTCAATGTTGCTGTAGGTCTCCTGGCAGCCTCTCTGACCAGTTTTTGTCTTGTCTTTTCACCACATTTAGAGGGATGTCCAGTTCTTTGCAATGTCACTGTTGTCATATATTCTTTCCCTTTTTTGATTACTGTCTTCACTGTGTTCCATGGTATATGCAATGTTGTGGAAATGTTTTTGTACTCTTTTCCTGGCTAATACCTTTCAACAATGAGACCCTGTTGATTCTTTGTAAGCTCTCTGCAAACCTTGACTTTTGCTGTAGCAAACAACTGAGTAAATGTCAGGAAAATCCTACTAGGGCAGCTGCCCATTATTTGGTGTTAATCAGAGTCTCTTTAATTGATGGCAGGCATGTACTGAAGAAGACTCAATGCTGTAATTAAATCAAAAGGTGCTACAACAAAGTATAAGTTTAAGGCTGTGCACACTTATGCATCCAGCTTATTGTAAGTTTTTTTATTTTTCATATTTGTTCCCTTAACAGATTTGTTTGTTTTTCAATTGAATTGTACAGGTTATAGGTTACATTAAAGGTGGGAAGAGTTTTGAAATTATTTATTGTAGTCTCATTTTTGTATATCACAAAAACCTGGCATTTTAACAAGGGTATGTACACTTTTATATCCACTGTATAAGAGTAATATTTAAAATATGTCCCTATTTTTGGGCCTTTGACCCCCCCCCCCCCCATTTTGTCAGTCTTTGTCAAGATTTCTTGCACTGACAGGTTATGAGGTATGCTACAGGTATGTTACATCTCCTGCAAATAGGCCCCTATGATAACCACTGTGATGCAATGCAGTTAACCCCACCACAAGTGAACATGCACATATTGTAATATGTCTAAGAGTAACAATTGCTGCATGGCAGAATCCATGCCCTTAACTTGTCTGGGGTATTGGTGAGCCACAACAGGACAATTCTATACTCACCAGCTTCAGGCTGCTGTCCCACATCCAAACCAGAGGGACCTATGTAGTTGAGGGAGAGAGGCATTGTCAGCAGACTGACATGTGGCATTGGTACAAGATGAAAGGTGCTTTTCTGCACATGTACAGTACAAGCTCCAATACTACACATTTTGCTGTCCTTCATCATAGATGTGCACTTCTGTGCATTACAAAACCCCACCCACAACTGCGTTTTGACCTCACATATGTGTCTAGATACTCTATGGATGCCAGTAATTGATGTCCACTGAGACCTTACCTGGACGTTCCTCACCTGTTATCTGGGTGCCAACCATCTCCAAAATGTGGGTGTCTTTACATTGCTGTTGGTGTGCGGTAACTGCCTCAAGGTTGGCAAGGAGTTCCTCCATAGGTGTAAGTGCAGCATGTGTAGCAGGACCCCCACCTGTGGCTGTACGATCCCTGGCCATGGCAGCAGCCCTCTGCTGGGCATGGTGGATGAGGTCAGTCGCACAATGCCTGGTCTGCTCATATGTTCGTGCGTGGTGGCCCATGTAATTTACCCTGTGGACAAGGTTGTCTGACAGGGTGGGCTGCTCCCACAGATGCTATTGGCTATGGCCAAACATCACCCCATGGTGCTGGATTATGCTGTCAATAATTGCTGTTGTCTCATCTTCCATGTAGGGTGGCTATCTGGCACATTGCATTCCACCTGGAAGACATAAACAGGGAAATACATCACAGGGCCTCAAACGTTGGTCAACATTATCTACAGAACCTGCACATCAACACTGACTAGCACTAGCCACCACTTATGACCACATCATACCCCTGTCATCTATCAGCACAGTATGAGCTTGCATTGCACTCCTGGTCCTGATGTGTCATGTTCCCTCTAATGAGGGCCAGTAAATTGCATAATCCTCCAGTCATCATTCACTTCTGTGTAGAGGGATGACAGTGGCCATCTTCCATGCAGATGGGATGTCGATGATCGTCAGGCTTTATTTGACTACAGTGTGTAATGGAGCTGGGCGCACATGCCTGAGATCATGTAGGATGCAGACAGGGATGTTATCAGGTCCCATGGAGACTTAATTTTGTTTCCTTTGAGTAAGCATTATGGACCTGCTCCCTGAGTATGAGGGGAGGGGTGTGGGTGCTGTGCATATCCACCTATACTGATGGGGGATGGAGGGGGTGATGTTTTCACTTAACCTGTCTGCAGCAGGTTGGCTATAGCTATGGCATGTGTGTATGTGGTGTGATTGACCATCAATACAGGGTGGGTTGGGTTGTTGCCTCTGAGATTGAAGAAATATGTGAAGATGGCCTTGTGATTGGCCTTCTTGAATTTGTCCAATTTCTATTCATAGTTAGCCTTACAGTGATTCACCTGACCTTATATGCTTGTTCAGACAAAGGTGGATTTGATTCCAAGTTGGTACCTGCTCCTACTTGGTCCTGTACAGCCAATATAGTGACCTGGTATGTGGTTTGTGTATTGTTGCTTTTCACCAAAGGGGCTTACTCAAACTTGATGGAGGTGAGTTTTATGAGATAGGTATTGCTGAGTCCATACAGCTGTGTAGGTGCTCATAAAGCTGTTTGCAGTAGGTGGACATGATGTCATAGAACAGTTGGACACTTCTCTAATTTCAACCTGATAATTTTGCTTATTCTAGTACCCATTTCTTTGTTAGGGCAATGCAACAACCAGTAGCTGTAGACATTTATGTCTGTTGGATGCACTGAAACCAAGTTTACACATGTGTACAACATGTACAGCTTATTTACCTGATGTTTTGCATCTCATGTCTGTTGTTTTTAGGCTTCCAGCAACCCCTACTCATACATACCTGATATACATTTCTGTTCTATGTCAGTATGGCACACTGTATTTACACTATTGTTACTCACTCATACCTCTCAACCTGTTAGAGCAGGACATCTGGACAATGGCACACATAAATGGGGGGGGGGGGGCAATGGCCCAAAATTAGTGACACTTTATTAATATTGCTGTAACACACAAGTCAGTTGACAGCACAGTAGGCTTTGCATTCATAGAAATACCCTGGAGGATGTCCAACATTCATATGTTTGCTATTATATTCTGATGTCAGTCTTCACAGATTTGCCAATGATTTGCCAGACATAACACAACTCTTTCAGCAAATGACTACAAATATGAGGCACACATGTAGTCAGTGTGCAGAACACTGGACAGTTGAATGGTATGAGGTCAGTATATCACATGCAGTTCAGCACACACTTCTGCGTCAGTCATTTACTATGCACATACCCTGTATAGGTCTCTCAGATTTGTAAGACAAACGTGTATCATAGTTGTATTCACAAGTAAGAGATGGATATTTGTGACATCTCAGTAGCTGGCCTAGCAATGTCACAGTCAGTATTGTTCAACAGACACTCCAGTAATAGTCATATTTGAGCCGTCCTTTCCTGGGGTGACTCAGGGGCCTGAGCCGTGATCTATGTCACTGCAGACAGAGCCAGATCCTATGGCCATAGGTGTTGATCAGCATTATATCAGTACAGCAAGTCTTATTGAGACATATTTGTTTAACTTCCTATTTCCCATTATTGCATACCCCCTACTGCATTCCATTACATGCTTACTTGTTTGACATACCTGTTTTTTTTCCCAAGTATTCTTGAATTTCTTCTCTCTCTCTCTCTCTCTCTCTCTCTCTCTCTCTCTTACTGACTAAACATGTAGAGGAATAGATCTGTTTTGCATAGGCAGCAGCTTGCCTTTTGTAGGTAATGCTCATGAGCAGGTGATGGCCTGTGCACGAGTTGGTGTCCCTGCTTGCTAATTGCATGCATAACAGCTGTGTTGTTATTCCAATAGCAAATGGCATGGCAACACACTCCTATAATTGAGTACTTCATGTGTGCGTTGCCCCTTTTCCTTGCCTGTAAGGAGGACATCATGGAGGTGTGTGAACTACAGCATCCCAGAGGGTAGATGGAAATACCTCTTAAAACAAGACATGTGGAGACAGCCCAACAAAATGGGGCACAAGTTTCCAGACTTAGGGACATAATGTAAGTATTGCTGTTATACAGTTGGAACAATGCTAGTTTAACAGGGTTTGTCTGGACATGCATTTTCTGCATGATTTCAAGTCTGACAGTTTTATGTGGATGACATAACACTCAACTGTAGGGCTATCCACAGAATGGCCAGAGGTTTGACTCTTATGTTTGGTCTGTTCCTCAGACAGTTTTTGTTCTTGGCAAATCAGTAGGATACTCTGAGGATTGCAGGCAGTAAATGCTAGCGTCCATTTGTGTTTATGACTTCATACCTTCAGAAAAGATATGTTACAACAAACCCTGTCACACCATCAGCTTTCTCAGCTTCTGACAGCAATATTTGAAATATGCTCCTGCTTTTGGGTCTCTGTCCCCCAATTATGTCAGGCTTTGTCCAGATGTCATGCACTAAGAGGTTGATAGGTATGGTATATCATTATTTAGTGCTTTCATTCCTGATATTGTCCCATTGATGTAGCAGAATCCCAGACATGTTATGAGGAAGAGGCCATATATATGAGGCCAAAGCCTGGACATTCTGTAGGAATCTACACAGTTGACAGGTCTGTGTATGTCTGGCTATTGTTAACAGACTGTCAGGATTGTATAGCATTGTAGTGTTGCAAATGTTAGTTGTGCTGCATAGGGAGGGGGGGTAGATGTGGGTATTATGGGTCCTTTTCTATCTGACTGTGCATGCTGCTACAGTTTCTGGTGGTCTATCAGCTGTATATGTTTGTAGGGGCAGATTGAGACATGTCCTGTACCACCTCAGGATTCCTACTACACTGTGACTTGAGGCACTATATGTAGGGGTAGCGTGTGAGTGGCAAACAGCATATTTTTGTTCACACGGTCATTATACTCTAGGGTTCAAGTTGGCTTACTGGTATGTCGCTGTGACTGTGGTACAATTGGTTGTGGTATGCACTTTCACAGCAGTGTCTGTTTTTCACTACTGTTACATCCCCATAGTGTAGTGCCTGATATATTTGTAAATGCATGTGCAATTCTCCATAGCTGATTTAGGGCAGTTTTGGGTCAGTCCGACTGTAGTTTGGATGGTGCTTGGTGACATGCTTGGCAGCTCAGTGTAGTTTCCCTAATGTTATGTTATGTTATGTCCAGATAATCGTAGGATGTCCAGTTGTATGGCTCATACCTTTGGTCTGATCCCCATAACTGTTGTGTATTTTTGACAAATCAGTGGGATAATGTGAGGGTTGAAGTCACTAATGAGAAGCAGTTGAGTGAAAGACTTGTGATATTTCAGTCAATATATATTAGAACAGATGGTGTTACTGCAGCAACTGTCTCAGATTATCTACTCAAGTATTTCAGATATGTCCCTGTTTTCATGCCTTTGCCCCCCCCCCACACTTTGTCAGGCTTGGTCCAGATTTGTTGCACTAAGGGGTACTGAGCATACCTCTCCAATGCCCGGATTGTCACAGAATGTCCAGGTTTTTGGCTCATATTTTTCATCTGTTCCACAAATTATTTGTATTTTTCTGGTATATCACTGTGATGATATGAGGATTTATGTCAGTAGATGATGACATACATTTCAGTCTCAGACCTCATACCCTTCAGAAAATGTATGCTGAAACAAACTCTGTTACTCTAGCAACTTTCTAAGTTTATAAGAGAAATATTTAAAATATGTCCCTATTTCTGGCCCATTGTCCCCCCATTTTGACAACCTTTGTCCAGATTTCTTGCACTAAGAGGTTGAGAGGTATGGTTCTGAGGTATGACTGCACTACATGTTTCATATATATCTATCTATATATGTATATATATCAATATATACATGTATAAATATTATATATACATTATGCATATTTTTTAATATATATATATATATATATATATATATATATATATATATATATATATATATATATATATATGTGTGTGTGTGTGTGTGTGTGTGTATTTGTATATGTACAAAACCTGACTGATTCCACAGAGAGTTTTCTCTACTGTTGAATGACTCTACTGCATGATATGTTTGAAAAAGCATCAGAAATTCCTACAGCTCAAATAGTGTATTGGTACATCTCTCTGACACTAGTGTACAGGACAGAGTGATTAAAGCACTTTTAAGCAGGTGAAAGTGAGTTTGCTCTGTCTTTTGTGAAGCTAAGTGATGCTAACAGATGGTTAAGTCCTCTTAGCTTCACTTAGCAGCGCTTACTCCCGCTTACACCCAATCTAATTTTAATTAAAGAAAAGAAAAAAGGTGATAGGAAAGTGGAGAAATGGGGGCAAGCAGGGGGTAAAGCATTAGGAAAACCAGCTAGGGATGTGCAGGATGGTTGTATGAAAGGAACATTGCCTTACATGTCTTCTGCAGCAACAGCTGTGAATAATGCGTCAAATTTGTAATTTGCAGCCTCACACCCCACGGGGAAGGGTGTTGGTGACAGACATTTGTAGAAAAATGTTTGGGTTGATTGATTAATTTCACTTTACATGGGTGCAAAATGTATAGCTATGTATGGGGCAATGATTTTTTTGTGGGACAGGTGCCCTTTTTTTTTTTTTTTTAAGATGAGAGTGGGATGTTGGGGAAGGGCTGTAGGTATGTTTGATGAGGTAGGTTGGGTAGGATAGGTTGCATTTGCAGACAGACAAGACAGTAGACAGGGTGGTATATGACACATGAAGGGGTAAACACCTTTGACACAGAGGATGGTTGGGAATCCAAAGCCCATGAGCCCCCAATTGTATACAGGGGTATTGAGGTCCCCACCCATAGGCAGTCACCACTTCACCTTCACAGCCCCGAAGGTGTCTGTGCTAGGGGCTGGACAGCAGAAGCAGCCTGCCCCTTGAGGTGCACCAGGTGCCCCTCCAACTGGCACAGCCATCCATCCAACTCCATGTGGATGACACTGCACACTATACCCTGGAACTGGCGGCAGGTGATGGTCTCCTCTCTGTGCCTGTGCCTGGGGGGATGGGCCCCATCCCTTGAGGCGGTTCCACCCTAAGGTGGTGCAAGACCGGTGTTGGAAGCAGTTCTGGGTTGGATCCCAGACATGCTGGGGCCTGGCACCACGGCCAGATGAGGAGGACCAGGCGGATCCACTGGGATCTGCCTTCCCAAACATGCTATGGTGTAGAGGTTTTACAAACTATATCGGTTAGTCATGAATAAAACATTTCAAAATTAGTTTCAACAGCATGCTTGGGTGTTCTAATTAACCTCATACAGCAAATTTGAAACAGTTGCATAACAAACAGATCAGATGCTTAAATGGAACAGCAATATGCATTGCAACAGCATGCCAGTAACACTGATGGCAACAGGCCACCAACAATGGTATTTGAACAAGGTATGTTAACATGCAACCAATTAACTATATGAACAATAATAGAACTCAAGTCCCAACATTAGTTTTGAGAACAACATACCCATAGTATATGAATGATAATTATTGATGCAGATAAGGGGTGGGGTGAAAGACAGAAAGTCCATTAACAACTGTTTAGGGTTCTATTTTTCACAGCGGTATTGCTTAGTACTATACAGGTCTGCCCTCACTTTACATCTAGCTATAACCCATAGCTACTGTATCACAAACATATGTGTCAAACTGTCAACCTGAAATGGTATGGAACAAACTGTGACAATGCTGGGTACATGACTAGGGGGCACTCATACATGATAGGGTTGCATTTCTGACACAGAATGGGTACCCTGCACTGCTGTTTTGTGAGTGTGCTACAAGCAAACCTGGTTTCGTATCTGTGTCCAGGGTTATTGGCATCAGTGACCACTAGCCATGGCAGCATGACACTTGAGAGACATGTATCGGGAAGTCTGCATGTTGTATGTACCTATCCTGCTGTCATTTGCAGGCATGGGGTTGGATAGTGGAACAGTTGTACACAGTGTATTAGTATACCCTTCATAAAGTTACTACCAACATTTCTTTACCTGTAAAACCTGTGGAGAAAATATCTGTTAACCCTACCTGACTGTTTCTGCATTTATTCCTGATTCATTTTGTGTAAATATGCACACATCCTACTACCAGTCCCTGGATTTGAACCATGTCTGGGTGTGCAAAATTGACAATTAAGCTACTTCTCATCATACTGAGCTACTGAGAAACTGCTGTTTCTTGTTTACTGGTTTCTTCCTAAAACTCCCTTGTTTAGACAGTCTGACCATGTAATCCTCAGATGCATGCATGACAGATAGTGTACTATGCATTACTCCTTTGAAATAATACAATCTGGACAGCAAAGGTTAACCCATTGCAATGCTGCATTGGACACACTGTGATACATTACACATTACTATTCATGGTTCAGAGCTTAGTGCAGTATATATTTCATATTTCATTTATATCTTGTTTTACAGCTCCACAATCTACAGTTTTTCTTAACAGCTGGTTCTCAGAACAACCTTAGTTAATGCATGCTGTCAAACCCATATTTGCTGTGGACAAC
Organism: Protopterus annectens; assembly: GCF_019279795.1. Classification (NCBI taxonomy): domain Eukaryota; kingdom Metazoa; phylum Chordata; order Ceratodontiformes; family Protopteridae; genus Protopterus; species Protopterus annectens. The sequence continues at coordinate 312,737,496 of NC_056734.1, forward strand.
CTGTATACATTCTATTTCTACAACAACATATCAGAGTAAACACAACTGTTTATGGTATTGCTCTTTATTACAGTGACATGACACAGCACTTTAGTATTACATATCCTGTAGATCAATATTAGTTGGACAAACTTTATTTAGTCAGTTAACACTGCAACAGTATACCTACTGGCAGCAATCAATGTACTTCTTCTTAGTTATTTGCACTATATACTGCAAGATAAATTTGTACTCACCAGCCGGCTGGTGCAGCCTTAACAGTCTGTCAGCATGTGATTCAGTGTTGATAGCCCTCTCTGCTGCAGCTGTAGGGGAGAAAAACAAACATTATGCATACCTGTCTATCACATACTTAGGCTAGACTTTGGAACAAACTACTTGATACTGATACTTACACACTACTGGAGCATTTCATGGCCATGCATCTTGGATCCACTGGGCCAAGAGTGCCCCCTTCATCAACTTTAGATTGGCATAATGGTGCCATACCTGCTCATCAGCTCAAGGAATGCCAGTAGCACTGGTGAGATCATGTGCAAGACAGTCCCAGACCTTCACTTTGTATTGTGTGCCCTGGTACTGGTCCTGCCGCAGTCTGTCAACACGGTTTTCTACAAGGAGTCCAGCCATTTCCCCGGATTCCTGAATTCCCCATCACTAAACCCGAAAGCGCACTTCTTCACCAATTCCTGATATAGTACCTGCAGAGATCAATTACAACAGGTTCTCGCTGTATTCCCACCTGTGCAGTTTAAATAAGGCCATATTCCTGCACTTTGCTGTCATTGGAACATTTTGAATATGCTAAGCTCAGCGAAGTGGTGTGCAAATCTGTAAAGGGGTAAATGCTGAGCACTACTTAACAGTGCTCAAATCCACTTAGCTGAGCTACATGCTGCTTAACATTCACATTTATGCAATGCTTAAACTGGTCAAGCATAGCTGAGCACTATTTAGCATTGCTCAGTTTTCATTTTAAAAAATATCAGGATTGTAGATTAATTCATTATTACTGACATATTATTAAGTTTATATGATTTACTTTGCATGACATCCCCCTATGTGCTTTCATTACATTACCTTGGGATGTGACTATACTGTATGGGACACTTGTGTATACATGGGTGATTTCAAATGTTATATGCACTCACACTTCCATTTTGGAGCTGCTACACTACCCTGGGTAACAAATATCAATTACTACAAAATGTAATATAAAAAAACATTTTAACAAAGGTTTCCCATGTAAAAATAAAATGCCCATCTTGGTACTAGAACCATAAATGCCTATATGCAAAGCCGGGACTCTAACCACTATGCTATCTCGTCTATGAGGTTTTAACTATACATTTTTATTTAGCTGCTATGAGAGGCATTTGCATGATTTTTCAGACAAACATGAAATCTTAAACTGAAATGTTTGCCGTTATTTAATGAATCAAATCCTTTGCTATTTGCTAGATAGGGACAGATATTTGGGGGACCACACCAAAAATATGATGCAGCATACCACTCAACTGTACAGATGTTTGCAGAACGATCAGATTTTTGCCTCATACTTTTGTTCATTTCTCATATGATTGTGGTTTTCTAGGAAATAACTGGCAAATCACTCCCAGGGTTTAAGTCAGAGAATAATGTCAGAATTGAGTTTCAGACTTCATGCCCTTCAAGAAATTTATGCTATTGGAAAACCTGTTATTTAATTCACTTTCTGAGTTTGTATGAGCAATGTTTAAAGAGTGTCCCTATTTTTGTGCCTTTGTCCCCCCATTATTTATGGCTTTGTCCAGATTTCTTGCTCTAAGAACTTGAGAGGTATTTGAAGCAGACATCTGCACATTTTGTGGAAACCCGCACAGTTGACGGGTATGGCTGTATGGCACTTTCACAATGCAGGGTGTATGTGACAGTACACACCCCCTGCATTGCTTCATATTTCAAATTCATGCTTTCAGTGTTTGCAGAAACTGAAAGCACTTGGAAAGTGCTGTACAGCACTTTGACAATGCAGGGGGGGGGTGACATTGTGTGGGCATTTATTTATTGATGTCCTAGCTATTTCAGTGTCCACGGACACTGTTAAACAATTTTATTTGCTTTTATTGACACCGAAAAGCATTTAAAAAGTGCTGTATGGCACTTTGAGAGTGCAAGGGGTATGTTAGATGTGCTTGCACTACTTAAACACCCCCTACATGCAGTAGTGTTTGTGTCTGCTTTGCCTTAACAGTAGCGCACCTTTCATGAATATGCAAGGCATGCTGCTGTTAAAGCTATGCAGAAATGGACATGGTTCACTCTGTGCAGGAATAGCACTATTCCTGTATGGATTTTATTGAATCCTGGGGAGTGTTAAATGTGTTATTAAATGCAATATCAGCCAGAGATGTTTTCAGTCTGCTTAAGCCTAAAGATGAATACTTTAAGGAAAAACACATTTAACCTGTTATAAAAACATTCCAAAGGTGTGCAACTATTCAACAATATTACCTAAGACAGAGTGCTAATATATTTGCAAGCCTATATATAATGTTAAGAACATAAATTACTATTGTCTTTCACCCATTTTCATAGGTTCATAGGTTCATAGCTGTGTACTGGGCTAATGGCCCTAGGGCATTTACAAGCCTAGCCAGAGGATTACTTTGGCATAGTGCCACCCAACGTTAGTTCCCAATGCCTCTGTTGAGTAGAGCCACTGGATTTATCCCTGGGGTGAATTTTCTGTTTCCCATCCACTCATCAAGATTTCTCTTGAAGAGGGTCAGCGAGGTGCTCTTCTTGACATGCATGGGAAGTCTGTTCCATAGCATGGGCAGTCTTTGGGTTATGAACCTATCCCTCTAGCATGTTCTGTTAATTGTGGTAATGAGGTTGAGGTCTCTTGAGTGTGTGGTGTGGAGGGATTGTGATTTCTTTAGATGTAGCATTTGTAACAGAGCTGGGTCAGACATGGCTTTGTAAGTCAAGCAGAGATCACCTCTAAGTAGGCGATATGAGACAGAGAATAGTTGGAGTTTTTTGAGTCTGTCCATATAGGACAAGTGTTTAAGGCCTGGGATCCTCTTTGTAAGGTACTTTTGTGGCCACTCCAGTTGTTGCAGGTGTCTAGTGAGGTACATGCCAAATGGGGCATTATACTTGATGACTGGCCTAATGAGGGAAGAGTAGAGGGAGACAATGGCCCCTTTCTTCCTGGATGCAAAACCCTTAGTAATGAGATATGCCACATAGAAGGACTTTCTGACCACAATGGCAATGTGGTGATCAAAAGAGAGGCGATGTCAACCTGTGTTCCCAGATCTCTTATAATGCCTTCTGTGTTCAGTTGACTACCATCAATGTGGTAATTCATGGAAACCGGGTTTTTCCCAAAGGGGATGACAACACATTTTTTGGCATTGAGCTTTTGTTTATAATATTGACATTTGAATCTTGCAAAATTAAGTTTGGGAAAAGACAAAATTGTCATTGGATAGCTTTAGTGTGGGGTGGGTGAAGGAGAAGTTGAGATGTAGGGAGGTAGGTAAAGTGTATGGGTAGGGAGCAGATAGGAAAGGGTTAAGCAAGTGGAACGGTGATGGAGGAAGTGAGGTAGGACTAATGGGTGGGTCTTAAGGGTTTTGAAGTGGGATTTAGTGTTGGGATGCACATTTGGTGTGATCTTGTTGTTAAAGCAAGAGCACATCCTTGACGGCCTGAGGTGTGTAAAGGTAGGCCTTGGGTGGTCTCCTAGCATACAGGTGAATACAACATGTTCTTGGGGTCATATCTACAGGAAGGTTTTTTTCCCCTCTCTCTCTCAAGAGGAATTGTGGCAGGGAGATTGTACAGGGAGGGTAGAGGAGGACAGATTATGGGGCATACGTAATGATAAAAAAAAAAAAAAAAAAAAACAGAGAGAGAGAGATAGTGGAGAGAAAGGAGGATGTGTGCATGGTCGAGTGCAGTAAGACTGAATGCAGAGGGCAAAGTGAGTGATGCTATTTACTCTTGTTTGTTTTGTTGGTAGTATAGTGTAAATTTACTTACTGTAACATGGTCCTGAGATGAGTTTGTCTTACAATGGAAGGTGGTGTTGCTGCAGTAGGTTTTTCAAGTTGTTGGGGTGGTATAAGGGTGGTCAGCCATGCAGTCCTGGTCTTTTCCATAGGTAGGGCTGGATTTCATTGCTGTTTATGGTAGCCAGGGCTAACAGATTGTTGGTGGTATTGGCTGTGTATTCCTTGTTGGCTGTTTGTTGGTGACAGTATTGTTTTCGCGGGCATGCAGGACCGTTTCCATTGCATGTGATTGCGCAGTGGGGAGGTAGTCATTTTAAGAATTAAAAAAATAAAATAAAATAAAAGAAGAAAGAAAAACTGGAATATAGTTGTTTCCATGCTTTCATTTAGTTGTAGGAGGTTACAGGTCAGTATTTGTCCTCGTTGGTGGGGTTAGTGTTTTTCCCAGGTGGTCAAAGTGTTATAGTTGATTGAAGGATCCAGCACTGTGTGCTTCTTGCTAGTGAGGAGACTGCACATACATAATCTTGCCACAAAGGCAGCTTTGGTTTAAAAAAAAAAAAAAGAAAAGGGGAAAAGAAAAGAGTTTCTAAAGACTATTGCATAACAAATATATAAGAAATATTAAAGTTACACACCGTTAGTAGGATTTAGAGGGTTAGCATGGAGTGGGAGGTAGGGGAGGTAGTAGTAGTGCCAGGCAGGGAGTTTAGGGAGTGGAGTTAGTTAGTGGGGGTGGGCAGAGAGGAGGCAACGTGATGCAGTCGCCTCTTATATATATATATATATATATATATATATATATATATATATATATATATATATATATATATATAAAGAAAAACAGGGAATTTATTAAAGAATAAGAGAAAGTAAACACTGGTAGGGATTAGGGATGTAGGTTTAAGGGGGGTTTTGAAAGGTAGTTTGAATTGAGATGTTGGTAGGTCACATGGGTTAGTGTACATTACTCTGGCCATGGGGTACATTGCCCTGGGTTCAAGGCTTGGTAGGGCTGAGTATTTGTATAAATTAGTGAAGGAGCTAGGTGTATTATTATTTAAAATAAATAAATGGATAAAAGGGTTCATGGTCTAAGCTGTGACTATAAGGTAAAAGGGATTGTCAGAGCAGATGGTGTAGTGGTACATTGCTCTGATTTCAGTGTATAGGGTCCTGGGTTTGTCTCTAGGTGGGCATGATAATTTTGGCTGCTGTTACTGGATTTACTTGGGGCAGGTAGTTAGTGTTTTGGTTTATTATTGTTACTGGTTAGCTTTAATAAAGATTTATTTATTTCCTGCTCTGAAAGTTTTTATTTCTTTTCTCTAGGGTGAGTGGTGATCATGGCAGAAGTGTTGAGACAGAAGTGGGCCAGCATTGTGGCACAAGTGGAAGACCTGTTTAGAGAGATCCCTAATGATGTTCCAACAGCCAGTATACAGGGTCCGAATACTCGAAGAAAGCAGCAGACGGGGACCAGAATATGACACTGACATCTAAGAGAGTCAGACAGACGGCAATGGAAGAGAGGACAATGGAGGTCAATGCCAGTGGTAGTACCTTCATCTTTGACAGGTAATAATTCACTAGGCTTGGTCAGGCTAGAGGCTGTAGGTGCAGTTATAGGGAGTGATTCAGGGTTGAGTGGGGGTGTACCAGGCACTACATTGGATAGGGATTTGGAGGATCTAGCTGATTGTGATTTGGGTTTTGATAATACCCTTTCATTGTTAGAGGAGGATTTTGGGCCTGACCTAGATGAGGTAGGGTCAGAGTCCGGGTCGCAGCCAGGGCACTGGTTGGTGACGCAGTCACTATGGCAGGAGGGAGCACCAATTCTATTGACCCCACACATATCACTGGTAGTGAAGGAGAAGATTTGGAAAGGGGAATGTATTGATATTTTTGAGCTGATTGATGCAGATGGGGTTCAGTGTTTGATGGAAGCAGAGTCATCTAATGGGAAGGACCTTTTGGCGGCATTGGCAGCTATAGGTCGCAAGTGGGTGGGTAGGTTTTGCCCTAGGACCTGGGATAATTGGGTCTTGGGATTTATATGATACATGGCAGTGTGCTTGGAGAGGGATAATTCGTTGGCCCTTCCACTCTTGGTCTATTTTGTGACTATACGGGAGGCACAGATGTTATGGCCAGGTAATGCATGGTTTTAGTACGACCAGAAGTTCTGTAATCAGAAGGCAGTTGACAAATCCATGTGTTGGGAAGGCAGACACCTGGATATTTGGCTTTCTATCATGATGGATGCTTTTGGACTGGGTAACAGGATGACTCAGCCAGCAGAAGGGGGTGCCAGGTTATGTTGGGCCTTTAACGCAGGGAGGTGTTCATGGGTAGGCTGAAGATTTTCCCATGGTTGTTCAAAGTGTATGGGGGTGCATGCATCTACACAATGTGGTGGGGGTGGTGGTCAGTTTTGTGGGCAGGAGTCTTATTTCGCAGTCCCAAGAGGTTGGGGTGGTCCTTGCATAGCGTTGCTGGGAGTATGCAGCTGGGCTAATTTTCAAGGTCAAAGGGGATGGGGTCCTTTCATGTAGGTAGGGGGCACACAGAGGACCCATTCACCTGTAAAGGTTCAGGTCTTGAAGTTGCTGGCAAATTATCCACTGCCGGCTGTGGCTGGGGAATAAATTAAGGTTTTTTTTAGGGGGTTTTCGATTAAGTCTCCTTTGGTGAGTGACGGTAAGGTAGGGAAAAACTTGAGGTCTGTGAGAGGGATGGAGGATGTTTTGCAAGCTTTGATTGAGAAGGAGTGTCAGGCGGGAGGTTGCTGGGTCCTTTTAATTGTCCACCTTTTCCTGAATTTAAAGTGTCACCATTAGGATTGGTTGCCAGGAAAAAGCTGGGTGAGTTTCATTTAATTCATCATTTGTCATACCCTGAAGGCAAGTATGTTAATGATTTCATCCCTGGGGAGGTTAAAGTGATGTATGTGTCCTTGGATGATGTGGTCCGCATCATGAGGAGTTTTGAGGATCCCTGGCTGGTTAAGGTAGATACTGAGTTGGCTTTTCACTTGTTGCCAGTGCGGGAGGAGAATTGGCCATTATGGGCATGGCAGTTGATGAAAGTTTTTATTTGACACTGCCATGCCTATGGGGTGTGCAGTGGTGTGTTCTACTTTTGAGAAGGTTAGCACAGCACTGCATTGGATATGGCAGCATAGGGTAGATGGGCAGCATGCAGTTCACTATCTAGATGACTTTTTGTTGATGGGTGAAGGAAGAGAAGGGGCCCAGGTGGCAATGCAGGAGTTTGTGGGGATGTGTGAGGCCTTGGCAGTACCACTGGCTAACCACAAGTTGGAAGGTCCAGCGAAAGTGTTGGATTTTTTTGGTTTGACAGTGGATGTAAGATAGGATTTGTTTTATTTGCTGGAGGACAAGGTGGTTCAACTGCAGGAGAAAGTCACCTGGGTGAGGTCCAAAAGTAAGATTTTTGTGAGGGATGTGATGGAATTGTTGGTCTTGATGAACTTTGCTTGCAGGGTGGTACATCCAGGATGTATATTTTGTCAGTCTGTGGCTTTTCTCTTGAAAGGGGGGAAAAGCAAGCACCACAGAATAAGGGTCAGCAAGTTAGCTCAGGAGGATCTAGCTTTGTGGACAAAGTTTTTACATCAGTTTAAAGGGATCTCATTTTGGCAGCTGGATTGGGTAGGGCAAGGGGATCTGCAATTGTTTACAGATGCAGACAAGGGGGGGGGTTGGGCAAGGGAGCTTACTTTGCAGGACAATGGTTCTCAGTGCCATGGCCTGCTCATTAGTCTGAAGATTGGAAATGGGATGTTTCCCATTTGGAGCTGATGCTGATTTGGGTGGCTTCTGTGGTATGGCAGGATCATTTGAGGGGAAGGAGGGTGGTGTTTAATTCAGACAATATTGTGGTGGTGAGAGTGTTGCAGGCTAAGATGGCTAAATCCCCTCATTTGTTATTGGTTCTTGTGTTGCAAAGTTTGTTGATTAACTTTTCATTTACAGGGTTACATGTGGCTGGGATTAAGAATGAGATAGCAGACAGTTTGTCTTGTTTTCAGCTTTGCAGATTTCAGCAGGTGGTTCCAACAGCAGCATTGCATCCCTTAATCATTCTGGATGAAATATGGCAGATTGCCAGTAGTAATTGGCAGATTGGTGCAACAGTCATGGGGTATCTATGAGAAGCGGTTATGGTAGGGCATTGTGTGATTTCGACACTTTTTTGAAGCAGCTACCAGATGAAGAGTGTCAGTGGTCAGAGAGTTTGTTGTTGCATTATTTAGCCAATTTGGGGAAGCAGGGGAAGCAGTTCAAATAGTGAGAGTGGCATTGGCAGCTATTGGGGACTTTTCTCGGTTGGCCAGATTAGAGGACTGGACTAGGTCATGGATAGTGGGGTGAGTATTGAAAGGTTGGGGTAGAGTTGAAAGTCCTGCTACAGATAGAGATGGCCTGTGACTAAGGGGATTTTAAGAATGTTGCTAAGTGGTTTAGGTAGAGTATGTGAATATTTGGATGATTATGTGGTGTGGAGTACGGTAAGTGTGGGGATGTTTTGTGGGACATTTCGTGTGTTTGAGTTGTTGGGTTCCTTGATGTGGAATGATATGCTTATATTGCTCAGGGCAGTGCATATTAGGCTGAGGTCCTCGAAGACAGATCAGGAAGGGAAGGGGATGCTGATAGTCTTGGAAGAGGTTGAGTCCAGTTACAGATGTCCTGTGGTGTGGAGAAAGAGACTGTGGGTGGCTAAAGGAGGTACAGTTGAAGGGTTAATTTTCACATCAGTAGGTGGTCGGGCATTGACAGATGAGCAACTGAACTCGATTATGAGAAAGTCTCTTAGTAGTGTTGGTCTAGAAGGGGATATGTTTTCTTCCCATTCTTTAAGGATGGGTAGGGCATCAGATTTAGCCAAGGGAGGAAGTTCAATTGAAGTTATCAAGAGGGTGGGACAGTGGTCTTCCAATGTCTTTTTGACTTATATTAAGTAGTTTGGTGAGAAGTTTCTGTTTAATTTTTTTTTTGTCTCTTAGGTGAAAGAAGGGTCATCATCTTGGGTCATTCTTTCATATACTGGGATCTAGCCAATGGAGGAAGTTCAATTGAAGTTATCAAGAGGGTGGGACGGTGGTCTTTAAATGCCTTTTTGACTTATATTAAGTAGTTTGATGAGAAGTTTCAGTTTAATTTATTTTTTGTCTCTTAGATGAAAGAAGGGTCATCATCTTGGGTCATTCTTTCATATATTGGGCAAGTGAGTGTGTGGTGATTAGACGCAATGGAATGAATTTGGTTTTGGAGCATTTTGGACTGAAGGTCACCTGGCATGGTGTTAGGGGGTTGATGTGTAGGCGGACACTACAGGTATTTACCATGTTGCAGAGTTCGTGGAGATTGCCACATATTTTGGTGATTCAGTTATGGGGGAATGATTTGAGTAGAATTCCGAAAAGGCAGTTGGTTTATCACATTTGTGAGGATGTTTTAACATTGAGAAGGCTTTATCCATCAGTGGTTTTGCTTTGGTCTGAGATTATTCCTAGGTTGTTTTGGAGGGAGGCAAAACATTTTTCTGTGGTGGAGAGGGCTTGGAAGTATGTTAATTTTACATTGGCAAAATATTTGAAAGAAGTGGGGATGCGTACTATAGGGCATGTGGAGTTTGTGGAAAAGGAATTCCATGTGGTGTAGGACAGATGGGGTTCATCTCAATGAATTTGGTCTTGATTTGTTTAAACTTAATTTGGGTTAATGGCGGAGGATTTAGTGAAAAGGGGTATTGTGTGAGAGGGAACAGCCCTTTTGGGCTGGTGGGCAGAGAAGAGAGACAGGCTTGCCCCTCTTCTGTTCCCCCTCAGGAGGATAATTGGAATTTGAGGTGGTGAAAGTTTTGATGGTGGAAGACTTGGAGTGGAAGGATTGGATTGGTGATATGATAAGGTGAGTAGGGATGCTGCCTTGTTATTACAATGATAAGTGAGCAAGTGGGGGACACTGCTTATCCAAGGGTAAGCATGTAGGCTGCCCTTATGTTTAGTTATGTTATTTTGTTGCAATGAGTTGAATTTTATGGTTTCAATAAAGTTTTCATGTTTACAATTTTATTATTCATTACAATAAAGGTCTTCAAAAGTCTGTGAGTGTCTGTGTAGTTTTTTAATTGGACCATGACAAATGAAGTTTGGGAACAGACAAAGTTGTCATGGGATAGCTTGAGTGTGGGGTGTGTGAAGGCAGAAGTTGGTATGTAGGGAGGTAGGTAAGATGGGTTAAGTGTGTGGGTAGGGAGCAGATAGGAAAGGTTTAAGCAGGTGAGAAGGTGAGGGAGGAAGTGAGGTAGGATTAATGGGTGGGTCTTAAGGGTTTTGAGGTGGGATTTAGTGTTGGGAGACACATTTGGTGTAATCTTGTTGCCCTCCAGCACGTCCCATTTTGGTAATGGTTTGGTGGGTGGAGAAGAGGGAACGGTTTTCCCCTCTTCTGTTCCCCTTCAGGAGGATAATTGGAATGTGAGATGGTGAAAATTTTGATGGTGGAAGACTTGGAGTGGAAGGACTGGATTGGTGATATGCTAAGGTGAGCGGGGACGCTGCCTTGTTATTACAATGATAAGTGAGCAAGTGGGGGATGCTGCTTATCCAGGGGTGAGTAGATATGCTGCCTTTATGTTTATTGATGTTATTTTGTTGCAATGAGTTGAATTTGATTGTTTCAATAAATTTTCATGTTTACTATTTTATTATTCATTACAATAAAGGTCATCAAAAGTCTGGGGGTGTCTGTGTCGTTTTTTAATTGGACCGTGACAATAAATGCTTCAGTAGTTTGAACTGGAAAGCAAGGGTTTTGTTCATGTTCATTTCTGACATATTGAACCAAGTATTTCAAGTAGCAACAGCAATCACACTAAACCCCCCTTCCAGGTTACTAAAATATATATTTTTCATCTTTAGGTAACCTTGTATTTCTGTTCTTAATGGATAGCAATTTTACAAATTATCAAATTTATGTGATATTTTGAGTATAAGTTAATTGTTATTTAACTTTGACAGTGAACCTGCTGATTATGAGATTAGGCCTTATAAAGAATGTCAAAAATGTATGTGACAGGCAGAAAAATAGCTACTTACCACAGTATGTTGTTGTTGTTGTAAAAATGCCACAAATATACTTTTTGGAAAAAAGGTGTTGGAAACCATAGGCTATAACAGAGTATATATTCAGGAGGTTGTCATACAGTGCTCTATCTCTTCAAAAATGCTGCTGAAACTATTGATGTATGACTTGTTTTGGCAGTATAAGCAAATGCATATCTTGAATCACTGTTATTTACCAGAGATAACATTGCTTGATGATAACTTGAATTAAATTGTTAAATTTGATAATTCAGTAGCTGTCGTATGACTGAAAAAAGCTTATGGAGTTTCAGCAGGCATATCAAAGTGATCTAGTGATGCAAATGCTACTATTAGTGGCTATAAGAATGTGAACTTAGAAATCTGCCGTATGGAATAAAATGCAGCCATATTTTACACTCAGAAATATTAGTTGTATACAATTAGTGATATATACAGCTGATAAACTAATAGCATCTACTCAGTTAACAAAAAAATGTCAGCAAGAATAAAAGACTCATTTAAGAATTGTAAATTGTTAATAAAACATACATGATACATTACATGCACTCAGAATGTTACTACAAATAGAATAAGATATTTAAGGATGTGCAATGTGTAATGTTTATCACAATAATAATCTAAAAGAATAGGTGATTTATTATTTTGTTCCAGAAGGACTGCAGAGTAAATTAAATTCAGATTTCATTCAGTTTCTACACTATGCATAGGTGATCTGTATAGGTTATTATTCTAATTTTCTTGACACTGTGAAGTTTACTGATGCAACCGGAAAATATGTGATTCATGTAGTGAAAGATATGTTTTAGTATGTGAGGCTCCTGTTGTTTCACTTTCAAGACTCTGTGCATCTGGTCTGAGTAGACCATTGTTTTAATTTTTTTCTGGGAAGTTTATTTGAGGTCATGACATTAACAGATATTTAGGTGTGTGACATATTTTCAAGATATGGGATTCTTGACATGGAAATATGATCGTAATGGTTCATAGAATTCATACCACAGAAGTGGGTAATTTGATAATAGTAATAGATGATCTCTAGTCCTATCTGCAGTTAAATGGACTATTTGGTGTGGCTAAAATGGTTAAAAAAAACTTCATGAGGGTATCAAAACAATAACAGTGTGTTTTACACAGACATATTCTAGCTGTGAAAAAGTACTCTTTCAAGGTTTAAGTCTTTTTCATTTTAAGCAATATGGGTCACATATGCAACTACTGGAGTTTCTTCATCTGCTTTCTTTTTACCACATGAAAACCTGAGTTACTTTCAGCAGATGATGAATAAATGTAAGAATGCGCAAATCTCTACTATGGAAAGAGAGCAATATATTTATTTTTCTTAAAAGAAACAGACAGACTGAAACTGCAACAAGTTTCTTCTGAGATGCAGCCAATAGTGGTTATAAAACAATGTGAACAGCACAGATCATCTGTTCTCCACAGCAAGTATGGAAAATCATTGAAACAAACTTGAAAACCTTTGCTCAGAACAAATACGTTATAGTGACTGTAGAGAATTATAGAGACCACATGTGTAATCCATCCTGCACAGAGGTAGTTAGAGATGTATCCAGACAGTCACAATAGGCATTTCCATCAGGAGACAATTAAGAGCTGACATCAAATGAGAGACTTTGTTATGTTGTAGAAATTGAAGTACTTCTTTGTACATCAGCAACAGAAATAAAGACCAAATTGTCTGTTCAAATTATGAGGACAATAATCATGAGCCTTGAAATAATAGAACTGTAAGTGAGAATGTGGCGAGAAATATAAATTCTAGGCTGTAGTACTTTCAGGTTTTCCCTTTACACTGAGGTAAATCGATCTTTGAGTTAATAAGTAGCATGACTGTAGGCGTTGCCCTCCATCACATTAGAGTATGGAAAGGGGCAAAGCTCCATTGAAAAAAATGCGCCGCTATTTTGAATTAAAGTTCATTTTTTGGGTATATACAACATGGAATACCAAATATTAAAAGCTTGGAAGACCTCAAAAAGCCACCTAGGTACTCAAACATTTAAAAAAACTGAGATGTTTTGGTTGAATTTAGTAGTCCTAATCATATGCTGCCATTGAATAAATAATCTTTTTTGTCATGTTTGCTAAGAAAACCTGCACGTACTTTAGTCTAAAATTAATACACATTTCAAAAAATATAACATATTGAAATAATGTATGAATAGAATAAATGAACAGAGTGGCATACTTCAGCACCTACAAAATAAGTGCTGTAAAGTATGTGCATATATTTAAGGGACCTGGCACCTTTAGTTTTTTTTGTCTGAGTTCTTAAATGTACATGTACTATGGTGCTCAATGTGGTAGCACAGAGTTGGAAAGCAAACGCTAGTCAAACTAACTGCAAGCAGTCTGTCTGTCTGTCTTCCCCTAATAATGTGAATATTCTGACAGAAAAAAAGTTACAGTATGACAGGGATGCAGTTTGAGCCCAAACACTGCTATTCTGTTTATCTTATTCCAAGACTACATATGGAAAATGACAGCTGAAATGTGATTCCTAAATTAAGTTCTCTGCTTCTGATTTCTTGTCTGACACCTTTCTTTTGAGAGTCAGGCATGCAGACAGTTGCTACATACTTCTTTTCACTGTAGGCTTGTTCAGCACAATATCCAGGCTTCCTTATTCTGTGTCCAATGATTTTTTTTCTCAGTTTTCTCGATACCGAAGTCATTTATATTTGGTCTAGCAGAACAACTTTCCGGAAAACTTATTAAATTGCGAATATTGAAAAATTATGGTTAGACATGAAATCTTCCTCTTATGACAGCCAGACCTTCTAGATTATGGTTTGTTTGTCCATTGGTGCACAAGCTTCAGTGGTCAATTGGCCTTTCTTCACAGGTTTTGGTCACCCATTCTTTCCCATCCAATATAGGCAGGGTGTAGGGCACTAGATTATAGTTTGATGCAAGCAGGCTTGTTAGGTTAGTGCATGTATTGAGTGCTGATAGCATCTGTCTACATCTGATGGTCAAAAAGTATAGATGAGTGCATGCTAAACTGTCTTCTATCCTTTGCTGCACAGTGTCCTATCAGTGCTTGCTGGTGCTATAGCTGACAATGTCACTCTTGTCATGTGACTCTGCAACATACATTAAATTGTCAGATCAGTGTTAGTCATGCACTTAGAACCACTTATAGTCAGAGTCAACAAGCACCCTCGCCGACAAGCTGAACTCGGGCTAGCAGAGTCCAGTCATGACAAAAGTCTGTTCTAAAGATTCCTCCCAACCCACATCATATGAACTTCCCCTTTAACAGACATTTAGAAATAATGCTTCCTTCTATGTGAACTGTTCAGATGTCAGTAATGCTTCACAATGACTTTTATGAAAATCTACTGTTCATTCCTTGCATTTAATGAGTGAGAGTTGCAGCTACTTTCTCATTATTAAGTTCAGTATTTTTAGGGTGTGTGCAGACCTCCAACAAGTGTGGGTTGTATCTCCCCTCCTTTTCTTGTGTTTCACTCACAGATTATCAAGACCTAGACATGGTCTAGAGATTAACCATTCTAGGGATGTGAGGATGCATCTTTGTTGTTTACAGGTAATGTCCTCTTAGTTTTCTGTGACTGCAATCAACAACATGCTTCCCTGTTGAGTGTGAAGCAGCTAGGATGAAAAATTGTCACCCACATATTAGGTGTCATGGTTATCTCATGGAAAATATCACGTCCCTGTCTACTGTGAGGAGGGAGCAACTGCATCATCTGACATAGTTTAAGTATCTTTAGTTCTTGCTTAAAAGTGAATGTAGAGAAACAGAAGATGGATGCACAGGCAGCATATTACATCCCTGTTGTAGTGACCAATAAGAAGAAGCCTCAGTGGACCTATTGATATATGTCCTAAGCACCATCTATGGTGATGAGCTTTGAGTAGAAAGCCAAAGTTTGAGACAATCAATACAAGTGGCAGAAATGGTGTCCCTGTGCAGGGTTACTATCCTTACACTCCAGGACATTCTGAGGAGTGCAACAATACTTGAGAATTTGGGGTGAAGACATAGTGCTGCCATTTTTGTACCATCCCGGCTAACCCCATTCTCTGCATTACTAACCTAATAATACCACTATTCAGCTTCATTATCCAAAGTCTACTCAGTCACTGTCAACTATTGCACCTAGACACAAATATTCATACATTAAAATAATTCCTACTCTCTTCATCTCTCTGAATCATGCAGAATCGTGCATGAATCAAACTTACCTACCTCTAAACAATAGTATATATCTAGCATATACAAAAGTATGTTTCCAGCTGTTCCAGCAGCAAGTTTCTAGCATAGACAATAGTATGTTTCCAGCATTTAGCTCTGTACATATGCATTATGAATTTCTCCAAGTATTTTTAGTAACTATTTTTTTCTATGTACTTCGTCATGTATACATGCCTACCTTTCATAACAAATCTGCTTGCTCTATTCTAATTGACAATTATTATTACCTGTATAAAATGTGCTTTTCTTTATTACTTTAATTGTATAAACTTATACATGCTTACTATATTATATAATTGTTACTACTTATAATTGAAGCTTTTCTCCCTGGGCCTCCGCTGAAAAAGGACGTGTGTCCAGTCAGACTTTCCCGGTAAACAAATGTTAAATAAATAAATTTTATGACAATACAAAATGAGTGGAAAATATTATCTAAAATATAATATCATATCGGTTCACATAAGATTTAAGGATGCATATATCTCAATACATCATGGGAAAGAGTCAGACTACATAATGTCCTGGGCACTGTTTCTATCTCAGATGATCTCTATGGGCCTGATGCCCAGTCATTCCCATAAACATTACAGGCACACAGGGGTTTTAAGGTTATTATTTTGTAGCCTTTGGCTAGGATCCCCTACATCCCACTGCAGCCATAAACCTGTCAAGGTTTGCAATACTTAACCACTCTTAGCAAGAAGACTAGAGTTTCTATAATACAGACTCTGAACATTCTCCCCTGCCTCTGCTGATTCTACCTCTTCCAGCAAGAAGGAAGGAATGTGAAAGTAGAACAGAAACTCAATAAAAAAAAAAAAAATTCCTATGTAATAATACTTACCAGTCCACACACTTATGACCTTTGCACCTTTTTAAATCTGGTGTTATTATCCTTCTCACTTTTCTATTCATTCTTTCTCCTACTTTTCTACTATATCCATTTCCACAATACCTCCTTCAACCATATGTATACATTCCAGAGTTTTAACCAGCCTACTCCAAAAATTTCACAAGCTGAAAACTCACTTCTATTCCATTCCATCTGTATGATAATTTTCTCGTCATTTCTAAACAGACACAATTACCATGAATCCTCTACTGTTTTCTTAAATATTACTGTCCTCATGGTCAGCATCTGTTTTCTAATCCTACTCCATGTGTCAGAATTCCAGCACATTAGAGATTATCCATTTTATCCTCCCCACATTTTAAACAAATACATGTGTACTATTACCCTTCCTCCTTAATTGATGGAGAGTTCTTATACCACCTGTGCAAAAAGAAGAGTTGCACAACTTGTCCATGCTACACAATTATGTTCTCAATCGGTCATTATGATCCAATGATCAAAAACTTCTCTTTGTCCACAAACCAATTAAATCTATTGAGAATGGTCTACACTCATAACATGTTGCTAAGTCCTGGACCTCCTTACCAATATACATCGGGTCAATACCCTCCCACAGTCCTTTATAAGCATTCTAAAAGATTTCCTAGACAAAATCTTGCCCTGTTCTTGCCCAACTGCAGGATAAACTACATTAATAAACATGAGCAAGTATCTATTCATATCTTACACCACCTTAATCCACCTTCTTCACTTATTTTTAACTTCAGTGAATTTCTTTACCCTGACTCTCTATCTAAATATAACATGACTCTGTTTTTTTCTCTCTCACTTCATATTACAGTTATTGTTTATATTAGTGTACCTTTAAGTTCTCTAAACTGGAAAAAAATATTAAATTATTGACTTATAACTTGCAGCTATTTTAACAAATACTGTCAATTATAGTATAATTATTTAAACTGTAGATTTTTTTAATTATTTTTGAAGATTATAAAATTATTGTTCTTAAAATATTTTGTAATAGTTTAGAGTTTTTCTCCTCAGGCCTCCACTGGAAATGAACACTTACCTAGTCAAAATTTCATGGTAAAAATAAATAAAACAAATATATACCATAGGCTGGACCACCTACTCTAAATATCTGAACAATAATCATCCTGTTTTGCATACAAAATCCCTTCCCTGAACAGTGCTATCCTTAATCCATTGGTATCACAGCTTTTTGCATAGCCTCACTTCTCGCCAAGTCCCTATAAGTAACTCATAGTTTCCCTGTGTTTATTCAGAAGTAACCACTCTTGTCCACTGCTTTATTGCTCTGCTTTATTCTCCTCTCGATACCCTTCTTCTACTCATCTTTAGCTACTCTTATCACTGAATAATACAGCAGCTAATCTCCCTACCCCAAACCAAATCTGTCCTTAAAAACTCTCAGACAGTCACCATTTCCATCCAGTTTCAATTTCCTCACAGTCAGAAGACCTTTAATCCATTATCCCTTCAGACACCTAACCCTACTATTGATCAATGTTTAACCATAAGTGACCTTAGCTCGTAGTTCTCAGTTTCATTAATCTGGACAAAGCCACCTGCCCTTATATATGTGTCCCTATTTATAGTCAAGTGCACTCTCCTGCACCATTTTGTTTCTCTCCTACTACATCCAGGTAGAGAGGAGCCACTTCTTTTGGTTTGGGCACCTACTGAAGATGTCCCCTAAGTGCCTTCTATGGAAGGTGTTGACTCACTGGAAGTAGCACTTAGTGCAGACCCTGACATAAGTAGATGATTTCTTTCAGACATCCTGGAAATGCTTGTGAATTCCATACTGTGAGCTGGAGACTGCTAGAGGGGACAGGGATTTCTGATCTATTCTGCTCAGTTTGTAACCGGCACCATGTTGTAAGGAACATAATAATTATTCCTGCCTATAAAATTCACAAGCAAATGACAACTGCATTCATGGATGTGCTGTAAATGTTGAAAAAATTGTAGCATGAACTATCAGTAGCCATATTAAAATGGTTGACTACTGAAATCATTAAACTGTTTTCACATCACTGTTTCATAAAAATGATGGAAACAGGCTATGTATACTCTTTACTAAAATTCCTGATTTTGAGAAAAATAAACAGGCTAATATTGTAATTCTATTTTTCCACTAATTTATTGTACTGAAAAAATGCATATGCTGCAATTTTGTTACTGCAAATTTCACTGCTTAGATACCAGAAATGGTTTATGATGTGCTTACAAAAATTATTTGAATCAGCTTTGCATTGCTAGTTGCAAGCAATATAATAAGTATGAGTATACGAGTAGGATCATTTTCAAAAATGTATTTCTATCACATACATACTAACTAAATATTTAAGAAAAGATTGTTATTAGGCCTATGCTTATTGGCATATATATATATATATATATATATATATATATATATATATATATATATATATATATATATATATATTTATTTATATATATGTACTTTATTTTTATTCCTCACTAACTAATATTAACTTCACACAAGTCTTGTTATGATAGCATTCAGCTTAAATGGTTAGACAGGAAACAAGCAAGGCAAACAGGCAATAGTAAATACATACTTGTCAAACTCATGACACTCTTGGACAGTTTTACCGCATTAGCCACTACAGCTCTGTATGTTACCAGCAGGAAATTAAATAAATAGTTCATCCGTTTCTTCACTTTCGTCAGACTTAAATATATAAACCTAAACAGCAGTGTGTTATTTTGATGATATCAAAAATGTTTTTCACCTTCTTCCTGATAAAAACATGTACCAGCATTATAAACCTTTGGCATTCTGTATGCAACAGAAAATATTTGAACATAAAAATGATTACTTATCAGAATGACAATAGAAAAAAAAGAGGTCCCCTATTACATGCAACACAACATATAGGCGCATGTGCTAACTAGATCCCATGACTAAGGGGATCATGTGCTGATCACAGCATCTGAAAGAGCTGATTATACAAAAAATGTTCAGGCATGTTTTGCATGCAGAGCTTCATACTTTTCAACTCCTTTTCTCTACAACTTTGAACAAAGCTAAGGTTGTTGCTGAAACGGTAAAAAAACTGCCCTTGAAGACATACAGTTACTGCAGCAAATGATTACAAGAAATTATTTTTTTTGTCAGTTATCAATGTTGTCACACATGCTAACTATAATGAAAATTAGATGGATATAGACTAAGCATATGGACATATGTACACCTCCCATTCTAAAAGTAGTTAAGTTTCTTCAGCCTCTAACCTCCAGTTAGGCAAAGTCTAGATTTCCTTACCCCCACATTCCACATTTGTCCATTTGGAGACTATAGTACTCCCAGCCATGTGACCTCCAGCACGGTACTGGTTAAACTAACACTCCCCATGTGCAATGTTAATGATTCGAGTTCCATAAATGCTACCCTAATACTGTACTGATGTTTCATTAGCACCAGAGCCCATTTGACTTGTCTGTGATTCTCCTGAACTCATGATAATCTCTTGGACAAATGCATATGTGTATATATGAATGTCACACCTCTGTAAACCTGTTGCATACAAAGCTGTGTGTTTGTCATTTATGAAAATTAGCATCCTAGACTTCCAATGCAGTTCTCTTATATGCATTATTGCATTATTTGTATCATTGCATGAATTATTGCCTTACATGTTTTTTCTTATCATTGCTGTCTGTGCTCAACTTTGGTTACACCTTGTAATAGAAAGCAAGTGAAAACTGAAGAGACACAATAATATGGACATCTTAGCATTGGTCTGAAATATATGCCACTCCAGATTCCATCTACTGCTTTCTGAGTCACTGTGATAATGAATGATCCATATACATATATATATATATATATATATATATATATATATATATATATATATATATATATATATATATATATCTTTATATGTGTTTTTGTGTGTGTGTGTGTGTGTGTGTGTGTGCATGTGTGTATGTATGTGTGTATGTGTGTGTGAGTTGTCCAAGGACTAGTTATCCCCTCCATATCCTCAGCCATGCCTATGATGCCCAGGCCACTAGTAAAGCCTGGGTCACTGGTGGAGTAAATGACTGCCCTATCTTCATGTCATCAGCATTCTTTTCTACCCCAGTGGTAGTCATTTGCAAAACATAATACTCGTTATTCTCAGTCCAGCCACCCACTGCCTCTGCTATACACAAGCTGCTAATCAAGCTCAGCAACCAACATAATAGCTGTCTTTCCCCATCTCCAGCCAAACCTCCTGCATGCAGACAAGTAGTCAAACCCGAGGCATACGTAGAGCCAGTGAATGTTCACTGTGGAGTTGGGTGCAGACAGGAATGTGTGCACAACAGCAATAATCTGCCAGTATATTGTAGGAATAAAGAGAAATTTAAAGGGTGTTCTCTAATTAGCAAACAGCAAAAATGAAAGCATAAGTAAAACATAACTGCAAGACACTTTGCATTCTTCATGCTCCTCCATTGGAGGTTGGAATGCACATCACATTGGCATATGCATGTCTTTGTTTTCAGAGAGTGTAGTGGAATCAGTCCTATAACATACAGCAATTTGGAGGCTAGTGTCAGGGATGAATTACTATTAATTGTTAATTCAGTCGGAAGAGCAATTTGACAGGGCGTATCTACTTGATTAAAAAATGTCTTATATATGACTGATTTTGGATTGTAGCATATGTATAAAAGAGTTCTGCTTGTTGTACTGGAATAGAGAATGTAGATGAATATAGAGCAAGATGTATAAAAATCTGATTTAAAAACTGGGAAGAGGGCTAAGGCATTACTCTTGTAAATTCTCATTTGTAATTAACATCCTTTCCACATATATGGAAAGGCCTCACAAGGTTATGGACTAAAAGTCATACAATCAAACTAAGAAACTGCCTCAACATTTGTGGTATCTATGCAACATGTTTTATACTGGAAATACACAGTTGTAAGGTTTGAGAATTCACTGCATTTAGAGCAGAGAGTGCAGTGCAAACTTGGGTAGGGAGTACTGAAAATCAATCAGAGTTAGACTGTATTGCAGCCATGCTGGGAATTACAATCCATTATGGGTACAAACTATAGTGAATACAGGTTGAAAAGTAGTGCAAAAAGTGTTGCAATCCAGAAGAACCAGAGTTGGTAGGACAGTGCACCTGAGTTTGTGGCATTAATTTACAGTGTGGACTATGGCATAGCCATAATCTGGTGTACAATGATTTTAGGCAGAGTTAGATGAGAGTGGCAGAATCAAGTTGCATTATACAGTCCTGCCATACTGGGAAATGCACTGTCTTCATCCACATTTAAATGACTGTGCATTCAGCCAGGCTGCAGATTATGATCCTGTCAAGTCATGATCTCTGATTAAGCATGCTGTGGCATGCTGCATGCTTAGAAAAGGGGTGTAATGTCTTTTAGCCATGCAGCAGAGTATACTGTGATCAGAGTAGGTTGAAGAGAACACCTTAACATGGATTGCAGCCCATTCAGGTAGGGTGGGAATTATGGTGCATTTGGCATGAGGAATGTGATGCAGCAGGGTAAGGAATGCCTTAGAGTCAATAGATGTGGTGAATAACTCATTCCACTATAGAAGGGACTCCATCTCAGTCAAATGATATATAACATTAGTGGGATTCAGAAGCTTGTGTCTGGTGCTCAGTAAGAGAGATTATACCTACCCATTTTAATTGAGGAAAGGTGACTTCAAACAGACCCCTCATAAATTAATAATGAGTTTGGCATTTTGCACTAAACTGAACACAAAGATAAGACTGATAGTCATCAGACACCATTCATAAGGAATGCCAGTAATAATGTGTTTACCAGTCGAGATCATATGAAAGGCAGATGGAAGGAGAACTTCATGAAGGCCCAAATGAAGACAAGCCCACAGATGCTGCACTGTCATATTCATAACCCGTGATGTATGGCAAGCAAGGACTCAAGAGAAAAAAATATTAAGAACAAAACTAAAATAATGAAATCAGTGAAAGCATCAGACTCAGGTGAATTCATAAAAGATATGATCAATATGTTAGGTGTGTTAGGGAAGAAATTAGTCCTGATGTTCCTTATTTCAATATGGCGAGAAAGGCACATTCCACATGACTGAAGAATAAGTATTATACTGCTAGTGTACAAGATCTATGAGGACATTTACAAATGCAGACACTGCAGAGGTATCAGACTCCTGTCACACAGCATAAAAGTGATTGAGGTTGTAACTCTTAAACAAATGTGCAGAGTGATGGATATTAGGATGAAAAATGAGCATTTGAGATTCAGATCAGGATTCAGTGCAACTAACTTGCTGTTTGCAGTGAAACAGATAGTGACAAAGAAGTAGTTGGAGATGAGGAAGGAAAACTGACTGTGCATTCCTAGACTTTGAAAGAGAATATGACAAAGTCGCAAGAAAGCTAACTTGCAGAGTTCTATGCTAATTTAAAGTTTTACAAACATTGGTTGAATTAGTGTGGGTTATATACAAGGGGCCAATGCTATAAACACTATAAGTATACAGATTCACTGAGCAGTTCCCAATGGGTGTGGGTGCGTATCAAGGATCAGCTCTGATTCCACTCTTGTTTATACTAGTTATGGACTACAATAGCAAATAGGACAGAAAAAACAGATCAACAATGCTGCTATTGTGTACAGATGATGCGGCACTACAAGCAGATTGTGAACAGAAACCTTAGCAAATGATAGGGGAATGGAATGCAAAATTAAAGGCAGACATGTTGAAATTCAGTACATCCAAAACTATGGCAATGGAAGAAAATGGACAAATCAGAAAAAAGTTGAAAACTGCAATGGAATGAAAAATAGTGCAAAAACTTAATAGCTTCAAGTATCTGGGAGGTGTGGCTTTGGAGAAGAGAAGTCTAAATGAGGAAGTCAATGCCAACATCAGAGGTGATGCAGCCTAATGACGTAGCATGTGACAGATGAATGCCAAAGAAATGGCAATGTAACATCTACAAAACAGTGCTACTTCCAATGCTTCGCTATACTGCGGAAGACTTGGAAGTAAAAGAAGATCATATGAAGAAACAAAGGTGATGGGGATGAAGAGATTGAGACAGGTAGTAAGATGCACATTGTGCGACAGATGAAAGAATGAGTCCATCATATCAGAAGCCAAAACAGCCCCAGTTAAAGAGACTGTCAAAAAGAACAGGCTATAGTGGTCTGTGCCACGTGTGTATAAAAGCAGAAATGAGTTGATAAAGACAGTTTGGGAGCATCAGGAAAATGCAAGAGGAAGTGAGGATATTCAGCCAAGAGGTGGATTGTGTGAGAGAAGACCTGCAAGTATGAAGCTTGACAGTCAAAGAAGGCAGGAGAGTGGCAGTAAATTGAGAGATATGGCAGTAGTTGACTTGGCACCCTGACCCATACAGAAATGGGAAAATGGGGGGGGGGGTTATATTGATGAATGATACTTATTATGTGTTACACTCTGATATTGGAGCTGATGATAGCATGATCATGGACAGGGTAGATGTAATAATTATTGGAGATAAAAGTTAAACATAGGGAAACAAAGTAAAAAAATGAAGACTGATTCTGCCAGTGATACATAAATGTTTAGAGATAATATTACATCATGTTTTTCAATGTTAACTGTACAAAAATGAATTAAAAAGGTTTATTGTTTATGAGTGGATTAAACACACATTGATAATGTCTGTATTTTAGATATTAGATTTTTAACTAGCATACAGATAGATAATTTTCAGATGATGTGGGTGAATATTTGCTGGAACTTTTTGAGGAATGAATGCTGTGTTATTGCTTTTTTTGTTGACAACAGAGATATACAAATATTATATGTTATGACAGGCACACTGCAAAGACTATCAGTCATTGCTATTAAACTGATAAGCATCTTACAGAGGAAACCGTAAAATAAGCTTGTACACAATTGAAAGAAAATGTATGTTTCCAAGGTTTCAATTTGCATCAAGGACAATGCCATAGCATAAAGGGAAAAATTTTGACTACAGCTCAGTGAAGCCAAGTTTAATTAGTAGCTTGCATGTTTGTTGCTCTGGTAAGACAGGATGATTATGCCATCTGGTGTGGGAGGGGCATGTGTCATCCCTGAAGGAGGCTAGGTACATGAAGGAAGTATTGGCTGCATGGAGCAGGACTCTAGCTGAAGCAATGCAAAGGCATTGCTGAAACATCACAGATCTCAATGCATGACATCCCCTAGATTGTAGAACAGGTGTACAAGAATGGGGAAAAGGTTTAAGGGAAAAGACTCACAGACAGCAATATGACATTGATCCAGGATCTTCATCTGTTGACTGGAGTTCGATATGGATAGCAGATAGGCAAGGGGATGAGCAGGTGGGTCCAGTACATTTTGAAGATGAGATGAATACCAGAAGGCAGTTGATGGTCAGCTGTGGGGAGGAAAAAGTAATTTATTACCCAATGGATGCTCATACATTAATAAGTTAGATTAAGTGTTCAAGCTTTGCAGCTTTCAAGGAGCACTATCTCAGAAATTGTTAAATCAAATGGCATGGCTCTAGCCCATACATCTAAAGATTTATTCATGTTTACCAAACAATTTGCACCCGTGATATACTCAGGCAATTTATTTCACAAGTGTACCATCCTTTACGTTATATAACAAGTGCTATACTTTTTATTGCATAACTCTAAATAGAAGTTTAAATTATGATCTTTATATATCTTTGGATAATTATATACTTCCAAACCCAATAAATACTGAAAAAAGAGTAATTAAATACCTTTTAGGCAAATAAAAGTTGATAGTTGTTAAATGTTTAATGGAGGGTATAAAAGCCCACTGAAACACATCTATCCTTATAGCATAACTCCTTAATATCAGATTTTCTTTTTGGAAATTTACATTTTCCTACAATTTATCTGTTGATTATTAAGAATACAGAAGACTATATTAAACTAGCTAAGATAATAACCTCTGTCATTGTAAAGATTTTAAGAATCAAACTACTTTGTCTTAATGCCTATTCACAGATGGCTCTTATATAAATTTCAAAACAAAAAGAGGACTCAATAAGTATACCAAAATCATTATATTCACTAACTTCTAATAAATGTAATGTAGAGACATCTTCTTATTTTTTGTTTACCAAAGTACGACATTACACTTTTTCTCACTAAATGTTAGACCGACTATACTAGCCCACTTACCTAAGTATGGGGAATACCTATTAATATTAGTGAAATCATCTTTATTATTGACAAAAAAGGCAAATTTATAATCACTGGCATACTTGACCAACCAACAATGATCATTATGTCGAATAGAGGCAAAAATGATATTAAACAACAAAGGCATGAGCTCCAATCCAGAGGGAACACCTGATCTCACCAGTGCTGTATCTCATTTTTTTTTCTTGAATCACTTATCTTTGGATTCTGCCTCTAAGCCAGCAATTAATCCACCTACATATATATTGATTAACCTTATATTGTCCCAGTGCCAAGTAGATAGTATGAAATTATAGTATAGTAAAAGATTTGTTTAAATACAAATAAATAACACATGTACTGATTCCCATCTCAATAGCCCTACAGATGTAATAATAAAAGCTTGACAAATTAGTGAGTACAGAATGGTCTTTGAAAAAACACACTGAAAAGTATCAAGCAATGCAAGATTATGTTCTTTAGGTATTATTTCACTAATACATCTCTGAAAGCATGTACATAATCTTGGTGATCGACTTACTGGATGATAATTTTGTACTGCTATCTTACCTCCAGATTTACATATTGGAGTAATTAATGTTTCCTTCCAAGATCTTGTTATATATCCATTATAGATCATATAATGAAATGCCCTAGTTAATATACTCACTAAATAATTGTTTATATTAACCAAAACAATAAATAAATAAAGTAATACAATCTAGTCCACTCAATGCATCAGATTTAAACTTGTTTAAGGCTCTTAACATCTCATCAGTAATATTAGGACATTTTTTCATGCACCCAATTTTTCCTTCCATGTATTGAGAAAAACCTTTAACTGAATCAATGCAAAAACAGTAAAATATTCATTAAATTTAATATGCATCAATTCATGATCACTAATTATTAAAATAGAATTAGTAGCAGCTGTTTCTTTCCTGAAGGATTTAATGTATTTATAATTTTTTTGGTGTTTGTGTGATCAATTTCCAACCAGTTTTCGTATTTTCCTTACTTATAGTTCCTTACTTTTTAGCCTTAATTTCTTTTTATTAAACCTTTTTTTTAATTTATGGCAAACTCAAGAATCCCTTTTTTTCCTATTGTATAATCTGTTTGAAATTTAATTCCATCATACCCGGAAATGATTTTTGGAATTTACTGTTCTATAGCAACTTATCCTAACTACACTGTTTTACAATACAGATTCTGTATTCATAACATTAACTAAATGACTCACCCATCTCTATCCCATCCAAAGATAGCAAATTATTTTGTGAATAATAATGATCAATTGAATCACAATTATAATGTTTGATACATATTCTTTATTTATCCTTAAGAACTGTTTCAAATGAAAAGTACAGATAAACCTAGAGGAGGAGAAATCTGTATATTTTCAATTAACATTGGATTATCTGTATCTAACAGGTGTGGGATATTTCCACCTCAAGTTAGTTCCAAAATCAATTGTGTAATTTTATGGCACTGAAAAATCTCAATGAATTCTCTTTCAGAATTATTACCTCCTTCATTTACTTGCCAGTCAATGGTAGGATAATTAAAGTCAGTCATCAGTACCAGATTTCTATAATATATAATCATATTTAATATAGGCAAATAATTATAATGAGTATCTAAAGCCATTGTAGGTGTACAATAACGAAGTATCACTAGTATAGGGTCATGCTGCAATATTCCGTAAACTTGGCCTATTGCACACTCCAACTCAGCATTAATCTTTACAAGTTCACAAGAAATTGAATTTCGAGCCTAAAAATGTATGTTTCCACCTCTCTTGCTTATTGAAATATTTTCAGATTTAATATATCCTGATATTTGTAAGTCATATGAATTCTATGACTCAGTAACAGCAATAATCTTAGATCTCTCAGAAAGTACATTACATTTTAACCCACTTACCTTGTTTCCCAAGCTTTGGGCATTACAATAGAAGCATGTTAAAGATCTATTACATTTGCTGTTTCTAGTGCGCAAGTATATCCACTTATGTAAAATCTTAAAACACTTTCAGAACAATTTTAAAATAAGCCTGACAGAACCTTAGGTCCACAATAATTAAGATAAACTCCGCCACTTGAAAACCTTTATAAATCATAAGCATTATTTTCCTAAAGATTTATTAATTTAATATTGTAGACAAAACAAAATTATTTTTAGCAATTATCAGATACATTTGCCTTTGCCCAATGGTAATCTAACACAAGTTATAAAAAAATTTAAATAAAGTAAACTCTGGATTCCAAGCTTGAAAATATGCAATTTTGTCAAGAATTGCATTTTTTGTATTATTTAATAGTATATACCTTAAATCATTAGCACATCCCTGCAAAATACATTTAGTATAGGTTTTTTTAACCCTAGTTAACTTTGGTAACAAATCTAAATGATTAATGAACTTCAACCCTGGTAAAGAGGAAACTGTAGTTTACTTCTTATCCAATGATGTTATTTAATTAGCTATGCATTTTACATCTGAGTTCCCAATTACTAGTAGTTCAGAATAACATCCTTTCCACTGTTATGTGTTATGGAAATAAAACCAGACACAACACTATGTTTATTGGTATCTTTATCTTCATGAAGTAACCCTCTCAAAGCTCTTCTTTTAAGGTTTCATACATGTGAAATCTCTTGTCATCCTTCATTTTGCCCATTAACATCATCAGAGCAAGTGTTATGTGAAACACTACAAGTTAAAGAAGAAAAAACTGTCTCTGTGAAACTTTCTGTAGTCAAAACAACATCATGTGTACTTAAAAAAATCAAGCATTGATGCCTAGTATTAAACTGTAGACAACCCTGTAATGATATAAGCCTCTTACTCTTTGAGCTATACCCTTCAACCAACAAATCATCACTTAAATTATCTTCTGTTTGATCTAAGTTTTTTTCTTTATTCATAATATGAGTTACACCAACGTCAACTTTTGTAACAAAAGACTCGTACTGTCATAGTTTTCTACCTTACATTTATTTTTATATTTTCAAACACTCAATCAGATTTGTAAGTAAAATAACTCTTTACTCCTTTTATTCTAAGTGATCAACATGCATCTGTGAAAGAGAGGATATAACCAATGAATTATCCATAAAAAAATTAGAACTGTCCAAGTCTTCATTCCTTTCTAGTTTGTTCATATTTTCCCTATTAACAGATAAAACTGTCTAATTTGAAATAACACTCAATGAGCTAAATGACATTAATTCTACTAAATCTGTCAATGTGGAAGATTTACTAACATTCTTCTTTCTATTTACTCCATTAGTTTTCTCATTCTTTTTAAATGGAATTTTAACTGACTTAAAAAGTAAACTTTCCTGAGCTCATTTTTCCTGGATTCTTATTTATCTTCAGACTGATCAACATTATCTCCCATGTTCCCATCCTTACTTTCACATTGTCATTACTTGTTATACCTACATTTGCTAAATGCCATTGTTTAATAAATTCAGAAAAACACCTTAATCCTTTCCCATTACTACACGTACATTCACTTTGAACAAGTAATTTGCTATTTAAAATTAAATTTAAATCTTATAAATATTTACAGTAATTACACTTTTGTTATAAATCAAAATGTATAAGCAATACCCTACAAGTTAAATATTTACCCAAATACTTCTGATTAATCAAATCTTCAAGAATATGTGAATATTAAGAATCCATTATAATCAGTTGCAAAGTCATAATTGTATTCTTATAGTTTATCTACTAAATAAGTAAATTGCTGTTAACATATAACTACCTAAATGCAACAATACTCAAGTATCACCAAATGGCAGAACAAAGCATCAGATCAACGTTAGAGAATTTATAGTTCAGCACAGAGCTGCAAATAGGAAGATACTACCCCTAATAAACAGCACATACTTTCAGTGATGCAAAACTAAATAAAATAACAATATCAAAGTTTCTTAGTCTGTGTCCTTAAAAGAAAAGCAGGGAAGAGCTCACAGCACACCAAACACCAACAAACAGCAGAATATACTGTCCAGTAAACAGCGCAATAGTTAAAATTAAAGACATTGCCTCAGATAGGAAGGACCCCCCCCCCATTAATTAGCACATACATTTAGTGTTTTACAGCTAAATATTATAGCAAACTAAAAGTTTAGTGGTGTGTGTTTGTGACAAAAGAAGATACTGCCAGCCCAGCTAGCTGGAATTTTGGAAATAATCATATGTCATTGGTGAATATTGAAATGATTTGTTTAATATGTTTCTGTTACAAATGTACTAGAACTGTATATCTTGGGTGTATCAAACTGCTTGTACAGACGTGTGTGTTGAAAAGGGTATTTGCAAAAAGCTTTTGTTTAAAATGGATCCACAGTGTGCACTACTGGAAAAAATCAGAAATGTACATGCACTATTGTGACTGTTTAATGTATATATTTTAACAGTGGAAACTGGGATACAGGAGGTTAAACTCAGTCTAGCAAATTTTAGAAAAACAACTGAAATTAAATTACTTTATGGCTAGGCCATAAAAATATGGTATCTTTCAGTTTTCAGTGCAGCAAGAGACCCAATGTCTGTACTTGGGCACTTTCTATGTTGTATTTAGGGTGAACTAATTACTAGTTTTGAAAGCAGAAAGGAATGCAATTGTTTTATGACTTCCAGCATCTGCCAAAGATCTGAAGAAAAGCCATTGTCTGCATAGTTTTACAGCTAAATGCTAAATACTGCTAGCTTCATCAATGGTTGTTTGGCTTGTGAACTATCAGTCAGATGACAAGAAATTATGTAATTAATTTATCCCAGCAGTAATATTTGGGATATTAATTTGAGAAGTCTCTTAGTGAGACAGAACATTCTGCATTATGTCTTGGAACTGACAACAAGATCTATTCACCACACATCTGCCTTGATCTATTAGTAAGTTTTTAGTTTATATTAATTCTCTTAGACTAGGTCAGGAATATAGTGAAGCTTAGTTTAGATATTTTTTATTTATTTGAGACTGTCCTGCAATGCTGTTTTACATATTTCCTGTGGTTTTGAACTCCGATATCACTGTGAATATATATTTAGTATTGTCTTGTTCTCTTATTATTTATTATTAAATATATTTAAAACTTTTATTGTGGCTGTGTAGAGATATTTAATTTTTAAGAGTACTTGCATATTTATTTGGTGACATTGTGCGGGCCACTCCTAATAGCATTGCTCTTGGTCAAACTATAATTTGTGTTAATATTAATATTACACAGTAAGATTGGACACCCTTTGTTAAAGGCCTTAAAGTTGCTGATAAGGATTGACTGGTGGCAGTAGAAACTACCTTATTTTCTTGGCAGAAGGGGGCATAGCTAGTAAACCTGTGCCTGCCTTTCCCAGATGTGTGTGTGTGCGTGTGTGTGCATGTGTGCGTGTGCGCATGTGTGCGTGTATGCGTGTGTGTGTGTGTGTGTGTGTGTGTGTATGCCTCAAAGTGTGTGTGTGTGTGTGTGTGTGTGTGTGTGTGTGTGTGTGTGTGTGTGTGTGTGTGTGTGTGTGTTTGTCAGCTACTTGGGCAGGGACACGGAGCACTGGTTGGACCGAGAGCATATTGATGGTCTTGGCTTGGTCACTCAGCTGAGATCTGAACCCTATAGCTGTGCCAGTGGGTAGTCTTACTGGAAGGGTTAAATATATTTAATAATAAATTATAAAAGGACAAGACAATATTAAATATATATTTGCAGTGACATCAGAGTTCAAAACCACTGAAAATATTTAAAACAAAATTGCAGGGCAGTCTTAAATAAATAAAAAAAAAAATATGTAAACTAAGATTCACTATATTCCTAATTGAATGTGAGAGAATTACTATAACCTAAGAACTTATCAATAGAGTTGGGAAGATGTCTGGTGAATGGATCTTGTTGTTGGCAGGTCCAAGACATAATGCAAAATCCTATCTCTCTCTAAGAGATTTCTCAAATTAATATATCAAATATTACTGCTGGGATAACTTGCAAAATTACATCATTTCTTGTCATCTGACTGCTAGTTTCTAGGCCAAACCACCATTGATGGAGCTGGCAGTATTTAGCATCTACCTGCAAAACTATACAGATAAAGGCTTTTCCTCAGATCTTTGCCAGATGCTAGAAGTCATAAAACAATTGCATTCCTTCATGCTTTCAAAATGAGTAATTAGTTCACCCTAAAGACAATACAAAAAGTTTCTTAGTACAGACGTTGTGTCTCGTGCTGCACTGAATACTGAAAGATACCATATTTTATGGCCCAGCCATAAAGTAATTTAATTTCAGTTCTTTTTCTAAAAATTACTAGACTGAGTTTAACCTCCTGTATCATAGTTTCCACTGTTAAAATATATACATTTAAACAGTTACAATAGTGCATGTACACTTCTGTTCTTTTCCAGTAGGGCACGTAGTGTATCCATTTTAAACTCAAGTATTTTGCAAATACCCTTTTCAACACACACACATCTGTACAGGCAGTTTGATATACACATGACATACAGTTCTGATACATTTATAACACAAGTATTTTACACAAATCATTCTGATATTTACCAATGACATATAATTATTTACAAAATGCCAGCTAGCTTGGCTGACAGTATCTCTTTTGTCACAGTGTTCTTAAAAAAAACAACCAGGGAAGAGATCACAGGACAGCAATCACCATCAAATAGTGTCTGATCAAAACCAGAATGGTTGAGCACACAGCCCCAAGTAGGAAGACATGCCCTCTTATTAAACATATCCTTCTTGCAGTGCTGTACATCTACAGAAAAAAAAAAATCAAAGTTGTTTCACTTGTGTCCTTAAAAGGACAGTCAATGAAGATTTCAAAGCACAGGCAGTACCAGCAAACAGCAGGCTGTTACTGTAATTTCACAGATATGGGAAATGTTTCAGAAAATGCTGAATTTTGTACAGAAGCATTTAAGAGAGCAGGTATAGTAGAAACAAACAAAAAAAAAAAGACGAGAGCTTTTACAGATATGAGGCATGCATAGAATCAGAAACTATTTCCCCTTTCTCTTAAAGCCTATGGCAGTTAAGCAGTTGGGAAATCCTGGCAAATTTTACAAGTCACTCTGTGATGTAGGGGAAATATGGCAATAATGAATCAAAGCAGTGGAAAGCAGGACAACAGAAGGGCTGGAAGTGACCACAGAAAGAGGGAAACAATAAATATATGGCAGAAATTGACTCCTAAACATAGGTGAATGTGGACAGGGCATGAAGGTTGCATTGCATAAGGCATATTGTTACCTTATAAAACACTTCAGAAATCATGCAATCAAAAGTTGGAGGAACTGAATCATTTCAAGGGGTAATGATACTATAGGTAATGCAGTCAGGGGGAGTGGAGCATAGGGTAAACCTCCAGGATAAGTGATATATTCTTTTCTTAACTACTTAATTATATTTTATATTTTTTATTATTATTTTTATTTTTAATATTTAGCGCTTGTTAGCCTTGTTGAATTTAAAGTGTATTGTGTTTTTATCATATACTGAGCAGTCTTTTAGATGCATAGTAATTAGTGCTTGACATGTGTTTGGATTTGACCTATTAACAACAGTGCTCTAGTATTTAAATTGGAATTGGCATGCTTTTCTTTTGTAACTGTCTGAAGAAGCCTACGGGTGAAAGCGCTAACAGTTTTATACCATTAAACTGCTTGAACTACATACTACAGTTGGTGATCGTGTTTTGAACTGTTTTCCTGTATTTCAGTGCTCGAGGAGTTTGGATTTTACATTTTATCAGCCGTCAGAACCCAGCGCATGGTGGTGTTTGTTACTTGCATTTATCTTTTATCCATTGCGATAGCTGGGTCTAGTTTCCATAGTACCGGTGTGGTTTTTATCCTTGTTATATACTTAATGATGTACAGTAAACTGCAGTAAATGCAAGTTTACTGTCCAAGTCTTAGAGACAAAGTAATAATTGCAGATGTAACAAATAGAGGACACAAAATGAGTGTATGGAGGGGAAACAAGGGAAAAGCAAGTTAAAAAAAATGTCGGGGAAGAAGTGAGACCTATACCTGGGAAGCAGGGCAGCCCTGCACAGGAAAGGGAACACCAGTACTGCTCATGGGTCTAAAGCAACCCAGGGTGGGCAGCACTGACTGCTCCCAACAGAATCTGCCAGTAGCAGGGGAAGCCACTAGCCCAGGTACACATCCAAGAGCTAGGGTTAAATATTTTGAATGCAACCAGTGGGGCCATATGGCATACAGGTATCCACGGAGGCGAGGTGGGGAACAAAAGGTGAGGGAGCCAGTAAGTGGGAAAGACAAAATGCCAATAGTAGGTTGTCTTGGGACAACAAGGGTACCAAACTACCACCAGAAGTTATATCCTATTGTAGTGAATGGCAAAGAGGCCAGTGCCAAGAGACATAGCCTCTGATATAACCATTGTAAAGCCTGCAATGGTTACAGAGGAGCATTACTTGCCTGGACAGTCTACTTCAGTCAGGGCTTTAGGAGGGATCCCATTCCAACTACCTGTGGCTAGTGTTCACCTGGACTGGGAGGCTGGAAAAGGAAGCCAGCAAGTAGGTGTGTTTGAGGATATACCTGCAGATGTCCCGATAGGAAATTATTTTGATAGTGCAGTACCCTGTGCTTGTGCAATTACATGCAGTCAGGCTTGGAGACAAGCATGTGGGTCTGGTAGTCTGAGGAGACCCAGACAGACTGCATACTTGCAGCCAGGACTGGTGAGTTGGTTACAACAGGGAGGTTGCTACCCTGTACCAGTGAGACTGAAGGTGAGCCACAGCTGCTTGGGGGTACTGATGGTCCCTTAGACAGAGTGACTGCAAAGGTAAAGGTAAGTAGTAGTACCCAGGCTGAGAGAAAGGCACCACTGTCAGAGGAGTCCAGACATCCTGTGGACGGGGAGCTGGGAAGGGTTACAAGGAGAGAGTTGAGACAGGGTCAGCTCTCAAACCTTACATTTCAAGACCTGAGGCAGGTAGCTAGGGAGGCACCTGATTTTCAAGGAAAGGGGAAATTGGTATATTGGGAAAAAAGGGTATTATACAGAGAATGGACCCCTGAGGGAGGGCTAGAAGGTGAGGGAGTACAGCAGTTGGTAGTGCCAAGAGCCTACTATCTGGCACTTCTAACCATAGACCATGATATTCCCTTTGCAGGTCATATGGACATAAAATGTACAAAGAGGCATATTATGCAGAACTTCTATTGGCCTGGAATTTCCAGAGATGTAATAGGGTACTGCAGGACCTGTGAGCAGTGGCAAAAGGTAAGCAAGGCAGGAGACAAGGTGAGCGCTCCTTTGATGCCTTTGCCTGTGATTGAGAAGCCATTTTAAAGGATAGCTATGGATATTGTGGGTCCTCTGAGTACCCCATGTTCCACAGGGAAAAAGTATATCCGAGTGGATTATGCTACATGATACCCTGAGGAAGTGGCTTTGTACTCCAGTGAAGCAGAAAAGGTGGCAAATGCTTTGTTAACAATTTTCAGCAGGGTAGGTTTCCCAAAAGAAATACTGACTGGCAGAGGTGCCAATTTCATGTCAGACCTGCTGGCTTGTCTGTGGAAGTCCTGTGGGGTGAAGCACATGATCTCCAGACTAATTATCTTGTTGAGAGGTTAAACTCTACAATCAAGTCCATGCTACAAGCATTTGCAGATCAGTTTAAGAGGGAGTGGAACAAATATTTGCCCTATCTGTTGTTTGCTTACAGAGAAGTTGCCCAAGAATCCACAGGTTTTCACCCTTTGAGTTGCTGTGTGGGAATAGGTTGAGGGGACCTCTAGATTTAATTAGTGATGAGTGGGAAGGTGAGTGTTAGTCTCACAAGGAGTCTGTTGTGGCATACATCCTAAACCTTAGGACAAGGCTCGGTGAATAACCTGGCAGAAGCCCAACAACAGAAAAAGGTGTGGTATGACAGGAATACTAGAGCTAGAGAGTATGCTGTGGGGCAGCAGGTACTGGTTCTCATTCCTGTCAGACACAACAAGCTGCGGGTAGCTAGGGAGGGACCCTACAAGGTGGTAAGGAAGGTCAGTGATGTTAACAACATGGTGGAACTGCTAAGCAGAAGGCAGGGGCACAAACTGTACCATGTTAACATGATGAAACCTTACCATGATAGGGAGGCCCTTGTGCTGAGAATTTGGAGTGGATTGTAGAGGGAGTCTGAGGGATGTCTGAGGACTGATTTCCTAAGTGAGGCTCAGGTTGACACCTCAGTGGAAGGGGTAGCAATGTCCCAGCAGCTATCTCCTACCCAGGTTTGAGAAATCTGAGCAGTGTCGCAGGACTTTGGGGACATGTTTACTGGGAAACCAGGGTGCACCCACATGGGGCAGGACCAGGTGGATACAGGACCCCAAAGGCCTATTAGGTAGGTCCTTTATAGAGTGCCTGAGAGAGTCAAACAGACTCTGAGGGAGGAGGTACAGGACATGTTGGAACTAGGAGTGATTCAAGAGTCCAACAGTCCCTGGGCCTCCCCAGTGGTGCTGGTACCAAAGAAGGATGGCAGCTCCAGGTTCTGTGTGGACTACAGGAAATTAAATAGTCACGCAGAGTCAGATGCTTACCCCATGCCTAGGACAGATGAGGCCCTAGAGCAGCTGGGTTGGGCTAAGTATCTTACAAACATTGATCTTACCAAGGGTTACTGGCAGGTGCCCATAACTCCCAGTGCTAGAGAGAAGTCAGCCTTTGTGACTTCTTTTGGCTTGTAGGAGTTCACAAAGATGCCCTTTGGGATGAATAATGCCCCAGCGACTTCCAGAGGCTGGTAGATCATATCCTAGCAGGAGCAGGAGGGTGTGCCCTTGCTTACCTAGATGATATTGTCATCTACAGCTATTTCTGGCCAGAGCACCTTCAACATGTCAGGCAGGTGCTGGGTAGACTACAGAGGTGGGTTTACCATTAAGCCGAGCAAATGTCAGGTGGGTATGGCAGAGGTCTCCTACCTAGGATATAGAGTGGGGAGTGGTAAGATAAGGCCAGAACCTGCCAAAGTGGAAGCCATTCAGGCATGGTCTGCACCTGTTACTAAAAGCAGGTGAGGGCATTTTAAGGACAGCAGGGTACTACAGAAAGTCCTTCCCCAGTTATAGTACCATAACTGCTCCCCTCACAGACCTGACAAGGAAGAACAGAGCCAGCCAGCAAAAGGTCAAGTTGCTAAGATGGAGCCTAGGGTTGCAAGCATATGATATGTCAGTGCAGCACTGCAGTGGGATTAGCAATGCCAATGCAGCTGAGCTTTCAAGACAGGGAATGGAGTAAGGTATACTCAGATAGACCTAACCCTCTCAAGCAGCGTTTCTCAAGGGTCACTTGAAAAGCTAGCTTGAGTTCTCCAGGGGGGGGGGGTGGATGTGAAGGTTGCCAGCCTAGCCAGATAGAATTTTATAGATAATTCTGTTATCTGTAAATATTAATGTAAACCACAGGCTTGTTGTCTTAAATGGTAAAAATAGTGTTACATGTGTAACTGGAAAAAATGTAACAACAGTGCACTTACTGACCAAGTAAAGCATGTTGTGACCCTTTGATGTAAACATGGCCAGTCTAGATGAAGGGATTCTTGCTATTGTTTTAAGGTCCGGGTTAATGGCCAGAATTTGCATGCATAAATGTCCTTTATTGCTCTGGTTTCTGCCTAGAGGTGAAGAATGTAAATGTAGTTTCTGTTAGCATGGGAACCCAGGGAAGTGTGAAGAATGATATAATGTGAACCAGGAATGTGATGTTAAAAACTAAAGAGTCAAAGAGCATTAAGCATTTTTGTTTTGACCATCCAACTCATCAGCACTCTGCCTATGTTCTATATGTAAGTTTATCTTAGACTTGTGCTTTCTCTTAGAAATAGCTAGAAACTAGAAGTGTTCTTCTGTGATGTCAGAACCGTACTACTGAATTTAAGTATTTCTCTGTGATCTCTGAACTCTTGACTAGTACTGTGTAGTAAAATGTATTGTCTTCTGTTTTGACTATGTGTTATTAAATATTTTTTAAACCTTTTCAACTGTGGCTGTTTTTGTAGAGATAATTTAAGCTTTTTAGAGTAACTGCATGCCTTTGGTAAAATTGTACAAAGCCACTCCAATAGCTTTAGCTGTGTGCTATACTACTAATTCCATAATAATATTGCACAGAACTAATTGAACACCCTTTTAAGGGCCTTTGAGTAGCTGATAAATATTAGCTGGGTGGTTTCAGTGATTTCTACAATATAGTCTAGGAAAAAGGGGTACAGCTGGGGAGCCTGTGCCAGCCGTCTCCAGGAGTGTCTGTGTGGTTGAATAAACTCTTCTCAAAGCATGTGTGTGTGTGTGTGTGTGTGTGTGTGTGTGTGTGTGTGTGTGTGTGTGTGTGTGTCAGCTACTTAGGCAGGGACACAAAGCACTGGTTGGACAGAGAGGGTGCTGGAGGTTTTAGCTTACCTACTAGGCTGAGATCTGGACTCTATAGTTGTGTCAGTGGTGAGTCTTATTGGGGACCTGGAGAATAAGGGAGTGACCAGCCCTGGACTGACTGTGATCTCTGTGTTCTCTTAAGAGAAATCACACTTTACTGTGTGTATTTGTTATCCTTTCCTCCTATATGAAATGACCCTCACTGGTGTTAGTGGTGAGGATTGAGGCTCCTTGATTGCTGGGCCGGGGCACAGGCATCACATACTGTATCAGTTTTGTTAATCCATGCACATTGGGAACAACGTCCACATTTATAGGTAGCAACTTTATCTTTTGTACAAGATATAAAATCATTTTTATTGTGCTCCAGAATATTTTTAATACTCCTTCCCTTGCAGTAGGTACATTTAAAAGGTTTACTAAAAATAAACCCCAAGTCTGATGTGGCACTAAACCTGGCCCATTCTTTCTCTAATGTTACTCTATTTACATTCGAGTCACCATTAAAGTCAGTTACAAAATTACTAACCTGTTGACCATTGTCCTTGTTAGATAAATCTTGTTCATTTACTTCACTACTAGCGAAACCCTTGCCCAAAATGGGCTTGAATTTCTCTTTTCTTCCCTCTCTTATTTCTTGTTCCACATTCTTAATTAGATCCGCAGGGTAGCCTCTTTCATAAAACATACCAAATATTTTTTTAGATTTATCCTCAAAATCCACATCTCTTGATGTCATCCTACTACACCTTACGTATTGCCCCTTAATTATTCCTTTCCTCTGATAAAAGGGGTGTGCGTTATCAAATGCTAAGTAGGAGTTGGAGAATGTCTCCTTTCTGGGTCTATATTAGGAGACCGAAGATGCATTCTTTTGAAGGTGTCTTGGTTGAACTTAAAAGGCTGAAAATGCAAAATACTGAAGTGGCTGTTAAGTGAATTCTTTCCTGGGAAAAACATTGCTTGGTCACTTTGTTACTTTGCTGTTTTTTTGGCACTGTAGTGCAGTCTCAGAGTTGGAATATTTAAGTTGGGGGTGTGGGGGGTGAAGCCCCCCACTTAATGTAATGTTTGAAATTGATTTTTATTTTTTTATTTTTGTTGTTGTTGTTAGAACAGCAATTTTTTTCCCTTAAAAAAAATTCCTGTTTTGACACTTCGACATTGTAAGCTTTCACTTACATAGGGTGGATTAAACACCGTTCGCTTTTTTAAGTGTTCGGTGATTTAATATACACCCTCCTTTCTGTATACTTTTGAACTGAAGCTACCCTTCTGTTTAGTAATAGAGATATCTAAATATTCAAGCTTTTTTGTCAATTTTGTATGTAAATCTTAAAAATTCACTAGAATCTGATAAATATTTAGCAAATTCTAAAAATCTTTCCTCAGTATCTGCCCATAAAAAACACATATTGTCCAGATATCTTTTGTATAATTTATACCTGGAACCTAAGATGAATTTTTCTTCCCAAAATGAAAAAATAATATTTGCATATATATGGGCGCATCTAGACCCCATTGCCACACCTTGCTGTTGCTGGAAGAATTCACCTTCATAATGGATAAAGTTATTTTTTAACACCATTTCCATTAACATTAAAATTAAATAAAAATCCTTGTTACTAAATTTACCATACTTCACTAGTGCTTCTTCAAATCATTTAATTCCTTCTGTATGTAGGATAGAGGTGAATAAGTCTACTATATCCATTGTAATAAAAATCATCCCTTTCTCATACATACTTCCTTTAATATTTCTTAATAAATTCCATGAGTCCTTAACAACCCCTTGCCCACTCATAGCCATTTTCTTAAATTTATTGTCCAGAAACTTGGCCAAAGGGGCAGTTATTGACCCCTCAGAAGCAACGATTGGTCTCAATAGTGGATTTTGAACATTTTTGTGGACTTTTGGGATTCCGAATATGGTAGGAGTAATGGGATTATCCACATGCAGAAAATTAGGTATTCACATCAATGGTGCCTTCTAACAATAAATCGTTCAATACTAATTCTACTTTCTTATTCGCTATATTAATTTCATTTATGTAAACTCTTCTGTTTTTTGAGGTGTCTTATAGAATTTCCATCATTTTTGCTTCATAGATTAAATTATCCATAATGATAGCACCCCCACCCTTATCTGGCCTCATGACCCTCACTGTTTTATCTTGACTCAATTCCTATAGTAGTATGGTTTCTTCTCTAGATAGGTTGAGGCCAATCCTATCTTTATTAATTTCCATCCTTAATTCCTTTTCCATCAGAGCCTCAAAAATTTTTAACTGAGGGTATAAGGGTGGGTTAAAAGTGCTCTTCCTTTTTAGTTCCGTGTCCATTTTTGAATTCAATTTCTGACCAAAAAAGAGTTCCAAGTTTTTCTTTCTAAGAAATAATTTTAAGTCAATAAGCACTTTATTAAGCTCAGCTTTATTCTTAGGAATAAACTTAAAATCTATTGATAATAAATGAAAATATGTCTCATTCACTTCTTTACTACTACAATTATAGATGTTAAACCCCTTAAAACTACATACACTACCATCTCGCTCTATAATATTATTAACTGCTAAGGATTCTGCCTGTTCCAATAGGAAAATCTGTTGCCCCCCCATATTGTAGTTGTAATGTATTGAGGGTGGTGTCTTATCCTTTCTGACCTTCTTAAAAGGGGGGAGGGACTCTAAAGGGTTTTGTAAATAATACGTGTTCATTATTTTCATTATTTTCTACATTATAGCTTGTCCCATAATCATTTTCTTTTCCATTCACATACCTACTACCCTTAATTCTGTGAAACTCCTTAGGTTTAGGATAATGTGTCTTGTTACTATATTCCTTCATGTCCCTATCAATTTTCTTACTTTTCCTCACATAAGCATTCTTAATTTTAACTTCTCTGTTCTTTAAAATGTCAAAATACTTAGTTTTCTCTCTTTCCACTGTAAACAATAGGTCATTCATAATCTTATGGTTAACTTCATCTAATTTCCCATACATTACTTCCATCTCCCTTTCATTTTCTCTAATAATGGCTTTGAGAATTTCAAAGTCACAATTGTTAAATATTTGTACTAATTCTTTATGGAAGTCTGTCCCCCTCTAACCTTGTTTGGATACTTAAAATTTCTTAAACCTTTTGGTACAATTTTAAGCTTCAGACATTCAGTTAAATATGCATTTTCCATCTCTGAGTTCTTATATTTAAAACGCAAATCATACAAAATACCTAAATTATGTACATAAGTAATATTCACATCCTGCTCTACACTAGTAATTACAGGTTCTCTATCAATTAACCTGTATTTAGTACTCAGCAGGGTATTAAATTCAATGTTGTACCTTGTGTTACAATTGGTACTGTCCATTTGCTTCAGGTTATTGTTCTGTATTCCATTGCTGTCCATATCCACTTCTCTCTCATCAAAAATATCTGGAAAGCCATCACAAATAGTTCCGGATCCATTCCAACTGCTTTTTTCATTAAACTGCCTTCCTGTTGGTGTTTGTGCTCTTCTCGTGCCGCCATATTCTCCCTTTTGGAACTATTCCTGGTTACCAGGTATGCAGGACGATGATTCTAACATCATTTAGCTACTGGGAGGGAGCAGCTCGATTAGCTACGACAACTGGCCAATCAGCTTTTCAGTTCGGTTCAAATCTTCACCCCTGACAGCACCAGCTTCACCTGAGGTAAAGGCTTCCTCCATAGTCCAAGAAAATGAAACCAAACAGCAAACAAACTGGACTACAGTGCTTCAACAGTAAAAACGAACCCTAAAACAACCAAAGCACTTGGAAAAAGCCCACGGGTCCTCTTGGTGTAGGAAAAATGTTTAATATTCACTCCACTCAGAAAATAAAAAAAAAACATAAAACACTCCTTCAGGCCTCAGTAGATACACATACATGCTTCCTTAGTCCAACACTCAGCATTTTTGTCTGCAAACAGACCTCTTCAGATGAAAAATGCATACTAACAACAGAACTCCATTTAAATACTGTTAGCTTAATTGATAAAACTTCTCATTGGCAGAACACCATATAACACTGTCTTCATATAAAATACATAACATATATAAAATAATAAGTGTAATCTGTATTAAAATAGTAAAAATAGTAGATAAACAGCATAATGATAACATATCTAGTAATCCACACCAAAGAATCCCGAGTAGACCTGTATCACACACCAGTTGAGTCCAACTAAATCCACAAAAGCAGTATTTATTAATCTCAAAAATGATAGAACACTTTTCGTTAATCTACAATAGTATAACGTCATCTGATACACACTTCCTTAGAAGCAAGAGTTTAAATAACCCACTTGTCACACCACATGGTCTACAACCAAAGGTTGTTGGGTGTGGCAGCTAACACTCCTTAAAGGAACCCTTCCCTCTAAAGCACAAAAGCTAATTTTGTAACA
Organism: Protopterus annectens; assembly: GCF_019279795.1. Classification (NCBI taxonomy): domain Eukaryota; kingdom Metazoa; phylum Chordata; order Ceratodontiformes; family Protopteridae; genus Protopterus; species Protopterus annectens. Next base: position 312,779,828 of record NC_056734.1, read on the forward strand.
CCAAACAGAATATCCAGTTTGATGAAAATGTGTCAATGTATGCATATGAATGCATGCAAGTGGAAGAATTCACTGAATGCAACACACTGCAGTTCAAAACTACAGAAATAAACAATGCATATTTAAAATAATAATAAAATACTTAAAATAAGTACTGTTTTTCAAACAAACAAGCAACCATGTTACTGTTACACTAAAATTTTATATAACCAGTGTTTACAGATACACACATTTTAACCAAGTCTAAAAAACAAATTGTTAGTGTGATTCAATGCCTTTTAAATAATACCAAAGGCAGTACCACTATAACAGCCCCACACAGTTACTGACAGTAGTACCCACTGTTTATCTATTCAAACTTTTCAGTTTTAAAATGCACATGATAGAACTAATTTCATTGATTCCAGGATAATGGCAAGAATCTAATCTCAACTGCCATAGAAGTTCATTTTTTTCTAAACTAAAGGAGTCTGGTCCTCCTCTCCCATCATTCAAAAGTTGGTCAATAACTCTGAATAGAAAGTCATGACCTGGATGCTCCATACTGTGTCTCGCTAAGGCATTTTCGATCTTGTTTCGACCTATGCTGTAAATATGTTTCATACACACGCTCCCACAGTTTCCTGTCAGTCTTCCCAATGTAAAATGCCAGGCAGCGTGTGCACGTTGCCATATAAACAACTTGTTTACTCTGGCAGTTGAATTTGCCTCTGATTTTATATTTCTGATCTCTTATTAAAAAAGACTGTCCAAGTGCCATGTATTTGCAATGCCTACACATATTACATTTAAACATACCACACCTCGTGATTGTAATCTTGGTTCGACTTTCCAAGATTTGTTTAAGATTATTGCCTCGTCTGTAGACAATTCTAGGTGTCTCAGGTAGTTTCTCCCTTAGATAGCTATCCCTCGCAATCAAATCCCAATTTTTGCGGATGACAGATACGATGTTCACTGCATCCAGGCTGTATGTGAATATGAAGCTACAAATACGCAACTCCTGTCTTTTAATTATCTCGACACCTGGTTCATGTCCACAAACTTGTTTGTTTAAAATTGGTGGGTAAACACCCCTATCTCTTTTCATCTGTACTTCTTGTATTAAATCTTGAACTAGGTTAGATGGGTACCCCCTCCTCAAGAACATACCTTTCAGAAAATTACATTAATCAATAAAATCCTCATTCCTGGAAACCATTCTTGCAGCTCTAACCAGCTGGCCCTTCACAACAGATTTTTTCTGTGCAAAAGGGTGACAGCTGGTGAACTGCAAGAATGAGTTAGAATATGTTTCTTTCCTGAAGATCTTAGCTATGTAGCACTTATTGTGGACATCTCTGATTAAGTCCACATCCAGGTACCCTATCCTATTTTCTGCAAATACTGATTTAAATTTTAAGAAGTCAGTTGTGGAGCTTAAATAACTTACAAGTTCCTGGGCGACTAAAGCATCACCCTTTAACACCATAAAGATGTCATCCAGGTATAGTGTATAGTATTGTATTTGATCCTGCTGGCAAGAGTTACCCAATATATATTCCCTTTCCCAGTGTGCCATGACTAAATTCACCAGGCTGGCCCTGCATGGCGAACCCATGGCTACACCTACTTTTTGTAAAAAGAATTTGTTGTTGAATGTCACAAAATTATATGAAAGAATTATGTCAAGGAGATCAGTCACCAGTTGAATTTCATCATTTGGTGCTTTTTTGCTCAACATCATGGAGGCCACCCACTCTATACCCACCTCATGTGGGATAGATGAATACAAATCCTTGACATCAATAGTTAAAAATTTCAAATCTACAATGAAAGGAATTTAGTTAATACTGTTGAGGAAGGACCATGAATTCTTAGATATTTGGGGTTCTTTTTGCACATATTTCTTTAGAATTTTGTCTACAACTTTGGCACATGCATAGGTAATGCTGCCCCTAGCGTCCACTAAGGGTCACATTGGCAGATTGTGGACCTGTTTGTGAACCTTGGGGATGCCAGATAATATTGGAATCCTAGGGGCTGGCATAACCAAGAAGTTAAAAATTTCAGTGTCGATTCTTGCTTTGATGAACATGTCATTAATGAATGACCTAATCCTACTGTAAGTGGTATTTAATTCATTCCTTGATACTTCTAAATAAAGTATCTGTTGTTACAATGCTCATCATTCTATCTATATAGTCACAATTGTTCATCACTGTTAAGCCACCCCCTTTATCTGGTTGCATAATTCTTATGGGGGTCTGACATAATCTTTCAAGCATTTGTTTTTCTTCCAGATGTATATTGTAAGCCCATCTATTACCCCTATTGTCACATATCCCCATGACGTTACACAAGTCTAATTCACACATTTGATCAAATAACACTAATGATGGGTGGAGGGGGGATTAAAAGTACTAGGAATATAAAGCTGACTTCTTTCATTGTGTTGCTGACCCATTAAAATGCATACATTGAGTTTTCTAAGAAACATCTTAAAATCTATCAATGTTTTAGCAACATCAGCTCGTGCAGAAGGTACAAATGTGTACCACTTAGCTAAAAGTTCAACCAGGTCCGGTGGAAAGTCTACCACTGAATAGTTAAAAATTTTGAAATCCAAACTCGAATTGTAAATAATATCACATTGGTTTGTCTCTGCCACTGAGTTGTTATCCAAGTCTGGACTTAATTCCACCTGTTCTTCGTCTTGTTCTTTGCCTTTCGTCCCTGGGGTGCTGAGTAATTCGAGGCTCTGATCTGAAAATTTGTCATATTAACCAATTGTGGCTGGTATGGCTGTTTAGTATTATTAGCTATTTGTTCACTTCTTTGTAGTGTATCCAGAAGTGAAGCCCCATCACCATTTGATGGTTCACTTAAATTCTCCATAACTTCACTGTTGGCCACTTCCTTTTCCACCTGATTACTACAAGCTAAATAATTGCCCTGTGATGTTGGTGGTTTGGGGTAAGCTGTCCCACGTTCGTACTCCCTGATGTCACGTTTAAGTTTTTTGATTTTAGTTGAGTTGATTTTGCCCAAATATTGGTCAATACTATTGAAAGTACGCTCATACTTGAAGTGATACCTCTGAAAATCAATGTCATTCTTAATGTTACTATCCAGCATATTTGTTTCATCTGTTAAAATGTTAACCACTTCTTGATAATGTGTACACATCAGCTCTAAAAGTTCCGAACCATGTCTGTCAAAAAGTTTAAGTAAATCACTGTGAAACCTTGACCCCTCAACCAGGCCCGTCGGAAATTGCCATGACCTAAGGCCTTTAGGAATTATTTTAAGCAGTAAACATTCTTGAAAATAGGCAATTTCTAACTGGATTGTTCTCAATTTAACTAGTTTTTGGTCAAATAAATGCAGTCTTGTTGGCAAATTAGTTCTTACCTTGGTTGGTTGCTCCTGTGGGTTGTTGCTTGACCCCTGGTCAAACATAAATGATCTACCAATCCATGTTTTAAAATCAGGAGCTCCAATAAACCTCGGTTGGTTTGGCTGATTTTCAAGTATGTTTCCTGCAGTATTCATTCTAGTGTCATCATTAAGAAACGAACTTTCAGCGTTCACAGTAACCAGCCCACCCGTATTCATGTCTCGGTCTGACCCATCCGTTAGATATGTTCTCATTCGTAGTCCACTTGAGCCACCTGATCCGTGCACGGCAACGCTGGAACCAGTGTTGCTGCTAGCAATATTATTAGAAATAGGTTGCTCTGCATGTTGAGTAGAGAAGGGTGCTGCATCAAGTCTTTTAGAAAGATTGTTCACTTTCTGTGATAATAATTCAATTAAAGCTGTTAAATTACCCGTATTCTCAGTCTGTGTTGATGAAGGTGGTGAACTGCGGCCAGTCTCTTGATCCATGAAAACACAAATAACAAACTGCTGAAAATGAAAAACTGCTGATCCACACCAAAGAATTCTGAGTAGACATGTATCACACACCAGCAGAGTCCAACTAAATCCACAAAAGCAGCATTTATTAAACTCAAAAATGATAGAACACTTTTCATTAATCCACAATAGTTTAACTTCATCTGATACACACTTCCTTAGAAGCAAGAGTTTAAATAACCCACTTGTCACACTACATGGTCTACAACCAAAGGTTGTTGGGTGTGGCAGCTAACACTCCTTAAAGGAACCCTTCCCTCTAAAGCACAAAAGCTAATTTTGTAACACCAAACAGAATATCCAGTTTGATGAAAACGTGTCAATGTATGCATATGAATGCATACAAGTAAAATATTTACTGAATGCAACACACTGCAGTTCACAATTACAGAAATAAACAATGCACATTTAAAATACCAATAAAATACTTAAAGCAAGTACTGTTTTTCAAACAAACAAGCAACCATGTTACTGTTACACTAAAATTTTATATAACCAGTGTTTACAGATACACACATTTTAACCAAGTCTAAAAAACAAATTGTTAGTGTGATTCAATGCCTTTTAAATATCTAGTAACTCATATACAAATGTTAATATATATATAAAAAGCTATCCTAAAAAAATACTTTCTCGATTAAATATGTATGTATAAATGCATCATTAGCAAAAGGTACCAAATGGCACCATCTAGTGGCTAAATACTATAACTCCTGTACAAAATCTTAGAGTGAAAACACAATTAAACCAAATAACATATACATCTCCTAATACTTATGTTATATCTAAAATTGTCTAAAATTTGTGAATAATTAAAAAATATGTATATCAGAAAATACATATATATATTAGAAAGGATAAAACCAACACTAAAAATGTTACAATTTCGCTGACCTTAATTTTAAAACTGGCTTAAGGGAAACCGAGTCATTTAGCCCAGGAGACTTTGTGGCTTCTAATGACAATTGCCAATAAAGTTCTTTATACTCAAGTCAGGTTTCCCATGGGTCACCCCTAATATCTTTAAGTACCACTTCCAAGACAAGAAAGAAAAAACAGCCATGTCTGATCCAACTCTGTTAGAAATGCTACATCTAAAGAAATACCAATCTCTCCATATCACACGCTCCAGAGACCTCAATCTCATTACCACAATCAACAGAACATGCTGGAGACACAGGTTCATAACCCAGAGACTGCCCTTGCTCTGCAATAGACTTCCCATACATGTCAAGCAGAGCACCTCACTAGCCCTCTTCAAGAGAAATCTTGATGCGTAGATGGGAAATAAAAAGTTCACCCCAGGGATCACTCCAGTGGTCTACTTGATAGAGGCATGGGAACTAAAGTCAGGCAGCACAATGCCAGGGCACTTCTTTGGGCTAGACTTGTAAATGTTCCAGGGTCATTAGCCTAGTACACACCTATGAACCTATGAAAACAATGAAAATCAGTTATAGGCAGAAGATACTGTATCTTACTACCCAAAGAGAGAAATGGACAACAAAACTGAGAAAGGAAAAGGAGAGCCACAATTGTGTTTCATAGAGGGCTTCAGACAACAACAAAGAAAGCAATAAATGTGTGATAGGCAGATGGATTATCTTGTAGGGAAGGGGAGAATGTTCATACTGGACAATAAGAAACGTATATACACCAAACATGGATGAAAAAGGATTTTGCAAGAATGTTTAAGTTAACTGGACACAGAAAAGAAGAAATGGAATAGAGATAATGGAGGGACTATAATGCATACCTCTCAACTGTCCAGATTTTCACAGAATGTCCATCTCTTTGCTCATATTTTTGGTCTGCTTCTTATAAAATTTATGATTTTCTGGCAAATCACTGAGATGAAGTGAGGACTGAAGTCACTATATAGTGACATACATTTGAGTTAAAGACTTCAAATCCTGTGAAAAATGCACGTTAACAAAAACCCTATTATGGCAACTGTTTATATGAGAAATATTTAAAATGCATTACTATTTTTGGCCTTTCCACACATTTTGTCAGGCTTTCTCCAGATTTTTAGCACAAAAAGGTTGAGAGGCATGCTACAATGTCACCCTAAAACTGGAAAAAGCTTGCATGGAAAGGGGGTACATATTAAAAAACATGAAAAAAGAAAACAACTAGGGAGTGCATCTAGACATACGGAGGGAAAGGTATCTGACTGATAGATAAGATATCGCTGCTTGAACAAATTGGTATAGGCAAGTAGATGAGCAAAGTGCTAAGGGAATGAAAAATAATGGAAATAATAGAACACATCCAGATGCAGAAGATACACATATCAGATCATGCAGCAGTGAGTCATAAGTGTGCATGAACAGAAAACAATTGGATGTAGGAGGGCTACCCATAAATGGAAAGACACAGAGGACAAGGCAACATTGCAAAGACCAATAAAGTAGCCAGTACAGTACAATGAAAAAGATAGAGACAAACTGGAAGAATGCTGATGTGAATGGATTAAGGATGCAGTTTGAGAAAAACTGATGAGCACAGTAGGAAAAGAGAGATGTTAGGAAGGAAGGGTGACTGAGGAGCTGGAGAGAGAGCTAGAGGTGGTACAGATGGAACAGAAGAGAACTGGAAGAAATGAAAGTAGAAATGAAGTAATACAGATAATAAAAATAGTAATAAGAACAGAATCAGAGTAAAGTTATTATGAAGTAACAAAATTCGACAATGGTACTGGAGGAACTACTGGAAGGTAGTGGAGATGGATGCCCAAGAGAAACAGCTAGCCAAGAAATATAGGAAGAATCTGGCAGAGACAGAGTGACAGAGAGTGAGAGAGGTCAGAAAGATAGGGGAGAATATGCACAATATTTAGAAGAGGATGGATTTATCCAGGAACATTTAAGAAATACTACAGGGGAGGTTTAAAACAATAGGAAGAGTCAAATGTCTTAAAAGAGAACTGGGGAAGTAACGTAGATGGATAGCCACCTGTTGACAAACAAAGAGACAAGCTGAATGCAGAGGTGACAAGCTCAGGTAAAGAAAATTGCTTACAAGAAGAAGGGGAAGACACCTGGAGGACTAGATGAATTCCCTCCAGAGTCCTATACCTGAAGAAGAGAGGAAATGGGAAAAGTCCTAGATGAGGAATCCAAAAGAATATAGTACTTGAGGAAAATATCTAAAAGTATGAGCATGGCCAGGATAACCATGATACATAAGGGGGAGGGGTGAAAGGGGGGTGAAGTAGGGAAGTGGGAAAGTATATGCCTGTCTCTTTGATTGACTTAGTTATTCAGATTTTGGCAAAGTCATTTGCAGAATGAATGGATGAATTGTTGCAAAACAATGCAAGCGGACAAAAATGGCTTCACAAAGGAAAGAAAGGCAGTAAACAAACAACTGGTGAGACCTGCTGGAATTCATGCCCAGAAATGAACAGAAAACAGAAGATAATTGTGGTATCATGCTCTTTGACATGTAGAAAGTCTCTGATATAGTGAGGTCAGAATTCCTGTGGAAGATACTGCAGCAAAGGCAGGTTTATCTATTAGTCATCAACAATTAAAAACTGAAAACTGTGAGCCAAAGTACGTAGAAAAACACATATATATATTGCATCCCTGATATGGGGAAAAAGCTCCCCCACACCCCAAAAATTATATATACCAACTCCATTCCCGCACCACAGTGAAGAGAAGGGGAATACCCTGAAATGTACACTGCTGGTTTGCAAAAGTGTAATACACTGTTGTAACATTAAATTCTCACACTTAAGCTACTCAACTACCAGTACAGTCATAACCTGTAACTAGGCCACAAAATGTAGGTAGGGCAAAAATTCATACTTTCGATACAGGCCATATACCAAGACCCAAAAACTGAAATACTTACAAATGGATGAGTAGCACAGTAGACAAGGGGACGTGCATGCTATTGACATATTTGCTTACAACTGTGATCAATGAGCTGGTAACAGAAATCAGACTCAGTATAGTAATGCTTGAAGAAAAGGAGGGGATGAGATCTCAGTTTGTTTTATTTATAAGTGGTTGCCTGTTAATGTCAGAGGATATGGTTGCAGCAGTGGGGACTATAAGAGTGACATATGAGACATTTGGGGAAATGCTAGGGCTTGGGTTAACAACAAAAATACAGTGTAACTAAGATTAAATAAAGTGAAGGGAAAATGTGGGATGGAAGAGGTAGCATTCCCAAGTAGCTAGGGCTTTGATGGGGAAGAAGACTTATACAGTGCTAGAGTGAATTAATGAAGTAAAGATGATGATACTAGGAATAATCATCCACCTAAATGGCAACATACAGAAACAGACCTTAGGGACAAAGGGCTACAACAAATGAAAAAGGCATTTTGACAACAAAAAGAAAAAGACTGTGTTAATAAAGGCAAAGGAAAAAGAGTAAATAAAGCAAAAATAAGAAGGAACGTAAAAGGTGGGACTCAGGATACTCACATTCAGAAGTGAAGGAGATTAAGTAAATGAAAGTGAATTTGAGAGAGTTGCGGAAAGCTTATTAAAGGACAAAAACGAAGCATTATGGCAAGAACTGAAATGTAAAAAGTGGATTCACAGTTGGTGAATCTGGGAATATTGAGGCAATGTTACAATTGCCTCATGTACACAGACAACCCTCTCCTCCTCCCACATAACACAAATACTTGCGGAAGATGCAGCTATTTGGCCAAACTGGAGGCTGAGCTCTCTCAACTCAGGACTGGCAAGACCAGACAGGAGGAGAAGGCAACTACACACACCACAAAACCAGTGTCACATAAAGCTATCACAACAATGAATCAAACACATAAACACACAAAGACATACTCGGAGGCTCTGAGCAAAAATGTACCTAAACAGCAGAGGCCTCCAAAGCAGACACCCAAGCAACTGCCACCTCATGACACACCACAGGTAACACATAAACCACAAAATCAGTGTGCAAAGCAGTCACAGCCCTTAAGGCCAAATACAACACCAAACATACTTGTCATAGGTGACTCCATAGTCAGACACACTGATGTCCCACTCACCAGGCTGAATAAGGAGAGGGTCACAGTAAGCTGCCTATCGGGCGCTAGAATCTGCCACATAACACAAGCACTCGGGTCATTCCACAGCAAGTACAAATATGACACAGTCATTATGCTGGTGTGAACGACCTGAGACGTACCTCCCAGGACTACATGAAAAGAGACATAGAGGAGCTCTCTGATTATGTAGCCCAGGCAGGTATGACCCTGACCCTGAGCAGTATCCTTCCTTCACCAAGAATGATGCCACAACATAGAGACAAGATGATCATCTTTAACAACTGGCTTAATTTCTGGTGTCATTCAAAGGGGATCCAGTGTCTGTCTGCCTGGGATGACATGCTTGACAAGCCACGCTGCTTCGCAAGGGACGGCTTGCACCTGTCACCCCTGGGATTCCGGATATTGGCTAAGGCTCTTGCCACCCCCATAGTGCCTTTTTAGGCAAGGCTCAAATTCTAAACCTACCACCCTAGAAAACAAAAATGGGAAGAAACTAAGGGCAATGCTGCTCAATGCCAGAAGTCTAAATCTCAAAATGCATGCACTCGAGGCCCTTCTCAGTATGGAGAACATCGATGTCTGTGCTGTAACTGAAACCTGGTTCAAGGCTCCTGAGAGCACCCCGGCACTATCAGGTTTTACCTCATATCATGCGTTCCGGCCCCAAAACCCGGACCACACCACAAAAGGAGGGGGTGTATCCATATTCATCAAGGATACCCACACCTCCAAGTTGGTGGCAACGCACAAAGCATCGGAAACCATCCAGGTGCAATTAACCATAGGCAAAACTGTTCTACAATTTGTAGCATGCAACAGGCCACCCTCTCAAACTCAGGAACCCCACACAGCCTTCCTGAAGACACTGGAGGGTATAAATGTATCTCCAAACACCATTATATTGGGTGACTTCAACTACCCGAATATAGACTGGGAACATTACTCAAGCCCCAACTTTTTAGCCCAAAGGTTCCTGGAGTTCATAAATTCAAATGCCATGGAACAACTAGTCACTGTTCCCACAAGAGGAGAAAATATACTAGATCTTATCATCACAAACATGGGGACAAAATGCTCCACACCGGAAGTATATCCCTCATTGGTGAGATCAGATCATAAACTAATCTCACTGGAAATTCACATCCCGCCCCCACCCCAAACAAAAAAGACCACAGTGAAGAACTTCTCTAAAGCAAACTTCACACTACTCAAGACTGGTGTGGTATCCTTCAAGGCCCCCGAGCCAGTGGAAACCACAACCCAAGCTGCGGAAGCCCTTACAAATGCCTTCTACGAACACCTCCAGGACTGCATGGATCAGGCAATCCCTAATAAAACCACGACTCTTTCCACCAAGGGCAAACGTCCAGTCTGGTGGATCCCAGCCATAAACAAACTTTACAATAAGAGGAGAAAGCTGTTACATGATACAGCAAAATCCATAAAAGAGAAGACACTCTTGATCATTATTAGTAAAAAAATACGAGCACTCATAAAATCATCCAAGGCCAACTTTGAGAGAAAAATTGCCATAGATTCAAAAGACAATCATAAGGCCTTCTTCAGCTATGTTAGAAACCTGGGTGGAATCTCCCAGATATGCTCAGAATTAGTCCAAAATGATACAAAATCACTGAACCCACAGACATTGCCAACATACTGGCGGACAGGTTCAGTGCAAACTTCACCCCCCTCTCCCCCCCAAAAGGAGAGATAACTATCCCAGCGGAGTGTAGCCTCCCAGACATCTCAAATGTGCAGGTAAAAGCTGCTCTCTCTAAAGCTAAAAACACAGCATCAATGGGACCGGATGGTGTCCCCGGCTGTGTGCTACATGAACTCAATGAGGAACTAAACCCGCACATAAGGCAGCTGTTTAATCTTAGCCTTACCACAGGATACGTGCCCAAGGAGTGGCGTACGGCAACTGTGGTCCCACTCCACAAAGGCGGTGCCTCTACGGACCCTGGTAATTACCGCCCCATAAGCTTAACAAGCCTGGTCTGCAAAGCTATGGAGAGGATCATAATGGAACTCATAAACAAAGACATAGGGGACTTGCAGACATTGGACCCGACCCAGTTTGGCTTTGTCAAGGGCAGATCATGCCTTTTGAACTTGGTCGACTTCTTCAAACAGTCACCAAGGCCATTGATGAGGGAAAGGCAGTCCATACAGCCTACCTTGACCTTGCAAAAGCTTTCGACACAATACCCCACTCAGGTATTATAGAGAAACTTACCAGCTTAAATGTAAACCCATATGTCACAAGATGGGTTGCAAACTGGCTAAAGGACAGAACCCACAGGGTCAGAGTTGCTGGCACCATGTCAGACTCCAAGCCGGTCACAAGTGGTGTCCCACAGGGCTCAGTCCTCGGCCCCCTGTTGTTCGGCATCTACTTCTCAGAAGTACAGGCAAACATAGGAGGACTATGGCTGACAAAGTTTGCAGATGACTGCAAACTGGGCGCCATAGTGGAAAGTACATCGGACACAGATATCCTTCAGAGGGGTCTCATGGAAACTGATAGCTGGTGCCAGAGCCATGGCCTGAAGTTAAATGCCAAAAAATGTATAGTCATACCCTTCGGGAAAAACAAGGTAACCCCAAGATACCATATAGGTGGCAATCCACTAAGCACAGAAGAGGTTATCAGGGACCTGGGGACCCAGGTTGACAGTGGCCTTTCTTTTGATACTCACATTGCTAAAGTGGTTAGAAAGACCTTCTACATTGCCCACCTGATCATGAAGGGATTCACATCCAGATCAAGTGAGGTCATTGTTCCCCTGTGCTCTTCACTTATCAGACCAATGATCGAGTACAATGCCCCATTCGGGATGTATCTCACCCGACACCTGCAGCAATTGGAGAGACCCCAAAAGTTCCTCACCAAAAGGATAAAGGGATTCCAAAATCTGTCATATGCTGCCAGACTGAAGAAACTCCAGCTCTATTCAGTCGCATACCGCCTGCTCAGAGGTGACCTGTGCCTGACATACAAGGCCATGTCCAACCCGGAATTAATGGACATGCTCCACCTCAAAAAATCCAAATCTACCAGATCCACTAGAGCAAGTGACTTAAACCTTAGCACGGATATAAATAAGACATGCTGGAGGGATAGATTTGTCACTCAGAGACTCCCTATGCTGTGGAATAAAATCCCGGTCCATGTGAGGCAGAGCACCTCACTGGCTCTGTTCAAGAGAAATCTTGACCGGTGGATGGGAGATCGTAGGTTTACCCCGGGAATCATCTCTGTGTCACTGCTGGACAGAGGCACAACAAACTAATGGGCACAATATTTTTTAACATAAGGGGTGGCGTAAGCCACAAAACTTTGGGCTAGGCTTATAAATGCCTTAGGGCAGATAGCCTAGTATAAACCTATGAACCTATGAACCTATGAAGGTCACCTCAAAAGACTATGAGGAAATGAAGGGTGGAGGAAAGTACAAGACAGAAAAATGAATAAAGCTGGAGGAGAAGTGAAATGGCTCATGAAAAAAAGTTGTTATGCATAGTGGGGTAAATTTAAAGTAATAGAGTTAATACAGTCATGCAGAATACCAAAGGTGCAGTGTTGGAACTAGTTGGTACTCAGAAGGTCCTGTAAAAGGAATATAAAGAGGGCCACAGAAGAAAAAGGAACAGACAGGTATGGAAAGTGAAAAATGAAATTATGGCACCCTGGAGGAAATGGAAGAGGTTAGAAAAGCAAAGGACCAAACAGATCTACGTGTTAAGTAAAAGAAGGAACAGCAAAGGACCAAACAGATGTACAAAGTACTAAGTAAATGAAGGAAAAGCAAAGGACCAAACAGATCTACAAAGTTCTAAGTAAAAGAAGGAACAGCAAAGGACCACACAGATCTACAATGTGTTAAGTAAAAGAAGGAACCAAGTCAAAGAAGAAAGAGAGACTACGAGAGACTTAGTTATTGAAGGGAGTTAGAGGATATGCACAGAAAGACAATTCAGGCAGTGAGGCACATGTATACAGTACTTGAAATTGGAGATCAAGACCTGACTAAGCTGCATAGGTGGATACTAACCACATGAGATTAATAAAGGAAGGTAGAAAGGAGGATATTTGATAATGCCAGTGTCAGATGGAAGAGGGAGGAATGAAACACATGTTGTGGGGCTGTGGGTTTGCACAAGACGTCTGGAAACAGGCAAGAAGATTTGGACAGACATATTTCAATAAGAATCACAGAATACTTAAGAATGGTGTATAAGGAGCATAAGGAAAGAAGACAGCATTTGGAAAGAAATTTAAATGAATATTTTCAGACTGCTTAATGTTAAAATCAACCTTCTCGATGAAAGGAGTGAGAAACAGTACAGGAGTATGAGTTATTCAAGATGACCCTAGACATAGGGAGAAGATGGAATAAACGGACTAGAATGAGAAAAGGAAGGGAGCAAAAATGTGAAGGAAAGATATGTCATAATAACAGCAGTGCAAATTGTACCAAGATTTCAGAGTGAGCGGCCCAAAATAGAAAATGGGGGTGGGGGTTGTAGGTATAGTTTGGGGAATGTAGCAGCCGACTGCTGCTGAGATATGGTGCACCATGCAGGAGGACTGCACATGACTAAAGGGTGCTGTATGCATTAATAACATTTAAAAAATATATAAAACATGAACAAAGAAGGATAGAAAATTTAAAAGTTATAAAAACTATAACATATGGTAACTACTCCAAATAGAATAAAGAGAAGAGTGAGTGGATGAACATTTGGCAAATATGTAATCTTAAGCAGGACAGGGAGAGTATTGCATATTGTGATTAAGAAAAGTTGCAGAATCGGGGCAAAATAATTTAGATAGGCCAATAAATATGGAAGATCCAATTGTCTGTTAAAGAGTGAAAGCAGAATGCAAAGGAATTAATTACACTTTCTATAAGAAAATGGAAAGTGAAGAAAAAGAATACTTCTGAATGTTTTAAATGAATGATTGCATAAAAAAACTATTCCTGAATAAGAGATGTGAAAGATATAAAAGTGAAATTGGTCTAGGCTGGTCACATTATGTATCATGGATTATAAGGTAATAATGAAGATTTTAAACAAAAGATTTGAAAAAGTTCTAAAACATATTGTGACAGAGAGGGTTATGTGATTAAAGTTTTTTTTTTTTTTTTTGTGAAAAAAATGCATTCACATATGTGCAAGAGAAATGAAGGTGAGGTAGTGGTATGTGATATAAAGAAAACACCTTAAAGTGGATATCATGCATATATGTGGAACACTATACATAGCTATGGCACATGTGGAACACTATACATAGCTATGGAACAGGTTAAATGAGAAGTCTTTTGAAAAACATGTATTTATTTATTTACTAGTATGTTTCCAATATAGTCCAGCTGGGAATGAGATGTTTTTATGCAGAGGCCTAGGAAGAAAAGCTCTACTTAAACTACATACTTTAAGTTTGCAGAAGGTTACAGTAAAGCAAAGGAGTACAGATCCAATAAAAACATTACTAAGAATTATCAGCTAATGGTAATAACTATGAATGTAAAAGAGAAAATAAATAATATATGTTGAACATTAACATAAATAACTTACCTGCATTCTACATGTTTCAGACATGGCTAAAGTTCTTAATCAGCAAGAGAGAATAGAGTAAGATGTGTGAGAGGATTCAAAAACAAAAAAGTGCAGGTTATATTATTAATATTGGCTTCTAGGTTTATGCTTATATACAGTATTCATAGCTGAGTGAGTTGTCTGCTATAGGTGGGGTAAAACAGATGGGTAGTAATTATATGCAGGTCTACTGATTTGTAAGACAGATGACTAGACTGTAAAGTACAGTAGACTGACAATAAAAAATGCAGGGTATAGAACTGAAAGACAGAAGTCCATGGTGAATATGTTTGATGAGGCATGTGACAGAGGGTGTTTATCCAAGGGATTAAGAGAAAATGTATGGTGGGGTTGCTAGAAAGGATACATGGGTAAAGAGCACATAGCTAGATAAGGATAGATGAATGATGTAAATAAGAATTATTTCATGTGAATGGATACTTATGGGATTTGTAGAGGTTTATTGGTATAAAGGAGTTATAATTGTTCTGTAGTACGACACCAACAATCCAAGGTTTTTTGCAGACACTTTTATTCACGTATCTTCCAGATTATGTGCTTTCATCATCTCAAAGACTACATCACAATATGGTGAAACATAATTACCACCATTTAAATAAAATCAGTGAACAATCAAATATGCCTTTGATCAATGCTTAACTAATTCCTTAAATTTAAATTAGTGCATGTGCAATATTTCCAAAATGCAAATGTAAAAATCTACCCTTTATTCATAGCAAAATGAAAACTTCCATTTATAACTAAAATAGATATATACATAAGATATATACATGAAAACAATGTTAAAAATATATGTATAATAGTCAGATGAGCTCACATATAAATAACTTTAAAACGTACAAGAATTTAAATTAGAAGAACTTAAATCCCCACTCAGTGAATACATGGGGAAATACAAATTCACAACTATATCTGCTATTGCTTTTTACTGGGGAAGTGTTTTTGGGTTATTGGTAGTTTTCTAATGGTTTAACTGGTTATTTAGCCTCCTTTAGTCAGGAGTCACCAGTTACATCCCTCATAAATGGCGATGAAAGAGATCTTGCCAGAGTAATGCAAATCTGAAGCTGCCACTTTTGCTGACAGATACAGGCTTTGCTTGTGCAGGATATACCCATGCCCCCTCCCCCAACATGTGTCGGCATCATGTGGGCAGCTAAAATGAGCTATGAGGCACAGTAACTGGAAGCAAACCTTCCCAGGGATCAAGAAAGGGTATGATCCAAAATAAACCCATTCACTCAGCTAGGCTACTGGTATGTGCTCTGAGCACAGTTAGGTGAGCAGTCTAGTCCCAACCTCATGTCATCCTTTGACTCCAAGAAAGGTGAACAGACATAGCCTAGTAATTCATGTCTGCCAACTGACACCTGTAAAAGGTTCTCTAATGCTAGATGAATTCAGATTACTTAGGCTGCTGTAGTCACGGATATATGTGAACTATGTGAACAGAACTGGCCATCACAACTCTACTGGGTTATATGGCTGGGTTTTTTAGTTTTCCCTTAGAATGTAAGCCTGGTAAGTTACTATGACCATGTGAACAAATGTTTTGCATTCTTTTCTACTGATGGGACCTTGTGCAGTGATAGTTCTCATTGGCCAGCCCCCCCCTTTAAATAAACCACACCAAACACATAAAGCCATTTGATGACCTTTACTGAAATTTATTGTACAATGAACTTATGCACATTAAACAACATTAATTATCTTAATCAGCAATTATCTCAGGGCAGTGTAACTACTCACCCTGCATGAATATACCTCAGGGCAGCATATCTACTCACCCTGATACCTCCTCCACTGGGGCAGCATACCTACTCACCCAGCACTTAAATAGGCAGCATACCTGTGCACCTCCTGACCAAACAATCATTAACCAATGAATAACCACCTTCCTTAGATGGGGAACAGAAGAGGACAATCCTGTACCTCTTCTCCACCTTAAACTGCCCAACATCTTCCATCCATATCTAAAAAAGGGAGGGTGGGAGGGCCACCAACTCACACCAAAATGTACCCACTTCCTTTAATCCATACCACTTAATCTTGTTATAAGTCCCTCCTTCCCCTACATCACTTCCCTTAACCTCTCCCTTCCTCTTTAACCCTTTCACCACTACAATCCCATTATCCAACCTACCTGCAAAGACTCCAATTAATTCCTAACTTCTATATCCACCCCCACCCTTTTACCCCTGCTTGTGGGACCAGGACAACTTAGTTTGTCCCAAACAACATTTTTCCCGCCCCCCCCCTTTAAATAAACCACACCAACACATAAAGCCATTTGACGACCTTTATTGAACATTATTGTACAATGAACTTATGCACACAAAACAACATCAATTATCTTCATCAGCAACTATCTCAGGGCAGCATAAGTACTCACCCTAGACAAATATACCTCAGGGCAGTTTACCTGCTCACCCTGATACTTCCTCCACTGGGGCAGCATACCTACTCACCCAGCACTTAAATAAGCAGTGTACATGCTCACCTCCTGACAAAGCAATCATTGACCAATGAATAACCATGTTCCTTAGAGGAGGAACAGAAGAGGACAATCCTATCCCTCTTCTCCACAACCAGCCTGGTCCCCAGGCTGTTCCACCCTCCTAAACCCTAGCACCAACCTACCCTCTAAAAAGAGCTGCAAATTCAGATTAAACAGATGCAATCCTACCTCATTAAGATGGACCCCATCCATTCAGTACCAAACCTCCTCTCCATCCCCAAAATCTCTATGTTCAATGATATGCATCCCCAAAATTCTTAACTGCCTAGCCAGTCTCTGATTGATGAACATCCTAACCCTTTCAATTGCCCTATAACAATAAGCAATCCCCCAACACAAATGAGGAACCAACTCTGACCAAACAATTTCCATACCCAGGTACAATGCCTTTAATCTCAGCAAGTCCTGAAGAATAATATCTACTAATCACTTTTTGGAAAGAATGCCTAAATAATTCCCCCCTCCAAATAAATTACTAGTATAGAAGGACACCCCACCTTCAATTTAACCTTCTCAAATTCATGCAGCAACCTATCCCACCTAAGACCCCTAACCCCATGCCAAGTCACTGACCACCCTAAATGTGATAAACCCAGATTTATTCCATCTTCCCTGACTAATGCACGCTTCACCATCCAGTGGATATACGAATGCCCCAAGATGATACTATGCTTCCCTAAAAGAAAAGAAAAGAAAGCTATTAATCAGGCCAACGACTTTATCTACTATATGATAAAAATGCATTTAAAGACCACCTTCCCAATCTCTTAATCACTTCAATAGAACTACCCTCTCTAGCTAAATCTGAAGCTCTACCAATCCTAAATGAGTAAGCTGCAAACCTATCTGCTGGAAATCCCATGCAATGTAAAACCCTCCTCACCAAACCTATGAATATACTACTTGACGCCACCTTCTCATCCATTGAATAAAAAATTAACTCATATATATTCCCCTTCCGCCTCCTCATGAATGCTTTAGCCCATGTTACTGGAAAAGGCTAGGATTCCTGTCAAGTTTAATCATCACCAAGCATCCCCTACCCAATTGATCTGTCTTGCCCTTCCTTAATGCAATAGTAACATCTCCCTCACCTATGATAACATCCTTCCAACATAATGAACCTAACAACTCAGAAACATGGAGGGCGCCAAAATATAACCATGTACACAACGTGCCCCACGTGAAGTAATCCAAAGACCCCCCCTTGTAACAACCCTAACCCTCTCAACAAAACTTTCAATATAACCCTTGTAAGTGGACATTGAAAGTCCCTACATTCCACCACCACTCTCTCCCCAACCCATCAACATTCGCCCTAATGTCCAAGACTTGGTGAAATCTTGCAACCCAGCTCCCTTAGCAAAAATGCTAGTAGCAGCCAAATCCACCTTGACCGTCTGCAAAGCCTTGCCTATCCCCCAAGCACAAGTTACATATCGCAATAGTAGTTCCTCTGACCACACCCCCTTCTCTTCTGGCAACTGCAAAACAAACTGATTAAAATCAGAAAGAGCCCTACCATACACCTTCTTCATAGAAAGAGCCCAGGAATGCCACACAAACCACCTGGCTATGATGACCCAAGATTCCACAGCTCCTCCGGCAGGGTTTCTGGCACTTCCTCTGCCCGTGGAGCCAACCCTCGAAACCTGCAAAACTGAAATCGGGACAAGCTATCAGCAATCTCGTTCTTTACGCCAGGCACACGCACTCCTGTAAAGAAAAAATTTATTAACAGGCTCTGCAAAACCAATTTACATAATACCAACAACAACAAGTCTGACTTAGCCTTCTTCTTTTGTAATACCCTCACTACAGCCATATTGTCTGAATTAAAAACTACTCATTTGTCCCTTAAATGCTCCATCCACACAACAGAAGCTGCCCATTTAGGCATCAATTCTAGAAAGGCCATGCCACGCCTCCATATACCTCCTTCCAATCCCGAGGCCATTCAGCCGCAAACCACTGACCCTCAAAATAGGCCTCCATACCCGCACCCCCAGCTGCATTCGTAAACAACTGAAGTTCCTCCTGCCCCACCCAGTCTGACTGCCAGAAAGAGATCCCATTAAGTTGTTGCACAAAACCATCCCACAACATCAGGTCCTTCCACGCCAGTTTGGACACCCTAACCCAATGGTGTTTACTCCGACACCCTTTCATTATATAATCAACCAACCTACAAAAGGCTCGCCCTGAGTGCACAGCTTGACAGGCAAAATTCAAAAGCCCCAACAACTCCATGACTGAATGAATCCAAAACTTATCCTTGCCCAACACCAAATGTATAGCTGACTGAAGCCTGTCTATCTTATCCTTGGGTAGGCAAAACAATCCCCGCTCTGCATCAACCGTTATTCCCAGAAATTCTAAGGCTCTCACAGGACCTTCCATCTTATGCTGAGCCAACAGTACCCCCAACTCCTCACACATGCTCGTAAACTCCTGCAACCCCTCCTGAGCTCCTACCCTTTCTTTGCCCACCAGCAGAAAATCATCTAAATAATGCACTGCCTTTTGAGTTCGCACTCTCTGCTGCCAAATCCAATGCAATACCGTACTGAACTTCTCAAAAGTCACACATACCACTGAACAACCCATAGCCATAGCTTTATTGAATTAGTACTTATTGCCTACCAGTATCCCCAGTAATGGCCAAT
Organism: Protopterus annectens; assembly: GCF_019279795.1. Lineage (NCBI taxonomy): Eukaryota > Metazoa > Chordata > Ceratodontiformes > Protopteridae > Protopterus > Protopterus annectens. Next base: position 312,799,566 of record NC_056734.1, read on the forward strand.
CCTCACTCCTAATAGTCAACAAGCAAAAAGCCCACTCAATGTCAACCTTAACCATCTGTGGCTCCCAAAATTCCCTAATCACTTTCACAGCATCATCCAAGGATGCATATTGCACCCTAACCTCCTCGTCCACAGTAAAATTATTCACTGAATTCCCTTCTGGATGTGACAAGTGATGTATCAATCTGAATTCCACAGCCCGTTTCTTCAGCACTAACCCCAAAGGTGACACCTTGTAACTACTGAAAGACAGACTGTCAAAATTACCAATAAATACCCCACCTGACACTCCTTCTTCAGCAAAATCTCCAGCTTGTCCTCTTTACCTTGAACTGATAACAGGTTTTTGCAACTCCCCCCACTCCCACCCATGGTGGACTTTATAGGAACCCCCCCCCCGAAATCCTTGCAATATCTCATTCTTGATGGCAAGGCCAGGAAACCGGCAGAGCATACCACGCAGGACCTCCACCTTAATGGGAAAAGGCACCCTTTCCTCTATTGCCTCTAAAGAACCCAAGTCCCTGGGACCCACAAAAATTACCCCTATCCTGAACCAGTTGAAACCCCTGCAAGGAGAAGCTTTGCCCACCACTCCACCCTCATGAGCCATAACATTGGGGTTCCATGTGGAAAGGTCTTGCTGACCACAGCAAATGGCCAAATGACTCCCTCCACATCTTGCACAAATGTGTGCAAGTTTCCACCTCACTCATGAACAAGAACCACTATTAAAAGACCAACACACATCTGCTGCTTCTCCCCTGCACACCCTTCTGTTAAAGCCACTATAACTATCCATCATCATAGCTAACCATATATTCGGATGACGCACCTCACAACATAGTGATTGGGCCACACCCTTCCATTTGTGGAAACACTGATCGTACCAAAGCCACACATTCTCCGGCCTTAACCATTGCTCCACCTGAATGGTAAGGAAGTATCCTAGTACAGGCAAGGCCAATGACCCAACCTTCTCCAGCTGCATCACCATAAAGTAAATATAGACGACCACCCAATGATCGCACGTCCTAGGGCAAAGCTTACCTACCCTCTTCTTTCCTAATGGAGCTAAAGCCGCCAGCAAATACTTTCTATTAGACAACTCTGCCTCCACTAGCCATTGGACCCCTTCTGCATTGATCAGATCAAACAAATACACATACTTGCCTTTCCAATTTTTTCTTTGACTGACCCTGGAATGAGCGGAGTCAGGAAAACTGCTCCTGACCCTTGTCCCAAAGATTGGGTGGCTAACCAGTCCCCTGGCTGCAGCCCAAATTCAGAGCCTACCTCCAAGTCCAAAACCAAACTGTCCCTGGAACCTACACCAACCCCAGTCACATCTCCGACAGGATACCTGGTTCCCTGTGCCAGCCGCCTTTGAGCACCCTCTATCACTTGCAATCCTCCCCCGAGGTCCTCAACTAACAGGTCCTCTTCATCCCTACCCCTCACAATCCTCAACCTCTAACTTCCCAGACAATACTGCTGAAGTAAAGCCATTACCTGCACCTTCATCTTGAGACTTACTGGGAGCTGGTGTATCCACTGCAACCACCTGCTTCTCTGTCTGCTGTCTTTTCCCCCGAGCTGGGGTTCTCACCGTGGTGCTCCACCTCTTCTGACCCGGAGCCTGTTCTGGTTCCATTACCACCTCATACATTGCCACCTCCTGAAACAACTCTTTTGCCTGGGCCACAATAGCTCAGCATCACTGATGTAGTCCTGGTAAATTAGCCATCTCCATCCACAATACCTACAGGTTGTCTGGACATGAGCTAGCTGTTACTTCACCACCAAATCATGCCAAAATGTACCTACTTCCTTTAATCCCGTCCTCTTAATCCTGTTATAAGTCCCTCCTTCCCCTACATCACTTCCCTTAACCTCTCCCTTCCTCTTTAACCCTTTCACCACTACAATCCCACTATCCAACCTACCTGCAAAGACTCCAATTAATTCCTAACTTCTATACTCACCCCCCCCACCCTTTTACCCCTGCTTGTGGGACCAGGACAACTTAGTTTGTCACAAACTGCATTTGTTAGAATCTTTATATCATCAGCATATGAAGACATGGACTCTGCCTATAGAACTGTGTGTACAGCGCAGGGCATGTTACATTCCAAGCTTGTTTTTATTTTAAAGATTCCATCAAATTCCTCAATTGACCACTGACATTGTTCAAGCATTTTTCATTGAGCAACACAATTTGTGCAGGGATCTGTTGCTGATGGTTATTGATTGTATTGTAATTAGTTCACATATGATTTCCCATAGTGGCATGCTTCTATGGGCACCCTTCTACTGAGCATCATTCAATTGTAAATTATAGAAACGTCATCTAACTTTATTTACCTTACTGCCACATGTCTGACATGTCCCAGCTACACAGTGGTATATCAGGAGATGCTCCATAAATTAAGAAGTTCTGCAGCGAGCACATGGGTCTGTCAAATGTTTATGTCTATACCAGCCCAATGGATTGAATTAAGTTTATGGTAGTGAAGACATAAAGTATTACAACTCCTCATAGTGCCAACCAGTCCAACAAAAACTGTTTCAGATATCAAAGGAAATGCAAAACAACTAAGTCTTGCAACTGTCAATGTCCTACCAGCAACAACTCTTAGACTGTACCTCTTTTTTCATGGAGAGAGATAGGCTAATCAAACTGGTGTGTATTTGTGAATATACAGCCATTCATCCAGGTCCCATTTGAAGGAAGATAATGTATCACACTGCACAATCTAGAGGTGGAGAAGATGCTGCACAATTAACCAATATCTCCACCATTTTAATATATTTGCTTATTAAAATTTAGATCCCTGGTTCTGGTATTTGGAGGTCTATTTAGTTTATAACAAGAGATCCTGGACCACTGGGCTCCTAATGGCATGAAAGGCAAGGCAAAGAGCCACAGGAGTCTAGAAGACACTGAATAAAGAGTAAGTGCTTCCAGTCTTTTCTGAAAGCTTAGGGTTTTTAAGTCAGTGACCTTCTTAGTTAGGAAGCTTTGGGGTCTTTCTAGTTGTTTGATATCTCTAGTGAGGTATATCCAAAACAAAGCATTGTATTCAATAATTGGCCTAACCGATGCTGAATATGTGGGTGATATTTCTTTGGCAATTAGCTGTGTTAAGTAGGACTTTCTGACTACTATTGTTATCTGATGATCAAAGGAGAGTGAATTAGCAACCCACGTGTTAAGGTATTTAACAATATTCTCATTTTTGAGTTGGGTATTGAATATGTCATATGCTGGGGACATAGCCGGCTTTTGGCACAGGCCATCTAGGTGACTGCCCAGGGCACTGCTATAGTAGGGGTGCTTTTCAAGTATTTATTTTTTTATTTTTTGTAGTAAAGAAATAGTTTCTTTAAAATTAGTTAAATAAATACAGGAAAAACTGAACAGTAAGACAAACTGTGAGAAAAACAAATAAAAATAAAATTTGGATGATGTAAGTAGATCAGGATGGGGGCACTGAGTAGTGAGGGGTGGGGTGCTGTGGAGCCCTTTTGCCTAGGGTGCTGGTTGACCAAAGGCCAGCGCTGGCTGAAGATGGAGGGGGTTCTTTACCAAATGTGACAATATTTTACTTTTTAGGATTTTATTTGAGCCCATTTTACTGCACCTGGCATTTATGAGTATAAATTCTTGAAGAAGGGCTTTGGCATCAGAGGAAGATGTAACAATGACTCCAAGTTAACAGTTGTCTGCAAACTTGGGTAGCCAGAGGTCTTGGATCATGTTCTGGAAATCAGAAAAGTAAATCCCAAACACAAGAGATTGCAGCACAGAGTCTTGTGGAATACAACTGCTCACCTTCTTACTGTAATGTCTTTTAGCCAATTTACTATCCATCTTACTACATAGATATCAGTTTGAAATGCCTTAAGATTACTAACTATTCTAGCATGGGAATGGGATGTCAAATGTCTGGGCCAGGTCTATGTGCACTGTATGGACAGCCTGCCTCATGTCAACAGCCTGTGCCGCCCTTTTGAAAAAGTTAATTAGATTCATTAGACCAGCTCTACACTTAGCAAAGTCAAACTACTGCCTGTCTTGCATGACAAGATTATTAATATCATAGCTTGTCAGATTAGCTATAACATGAGATGAAGAAAAGAATGAATTCAAAGCTGATGCCTACATATTTGTAGGTATCACGTCTTTCATGAAGTAAACCATCAAGGCTTTTAACCATCAGTTATCAACTAATTCACTGTGGATGCATTTCTAGCAAGAATAAAAAGATGGCAGCACTACAGGCTGTGGAAGAATGCAACAAGATAATTTTGCAAGCCTGATTTTACATCACTAATATTTGTTAAGATGCACTAGATGTCATTTTTCTGAGCAAAAATGATCAGTCAGCTCAGGTTTTACTGAAGCCAAGTTGGTTATAAAGAAAATAAGAGATACCCCGAAATCTCTGTTAGACAATGAGGATTTACATGGTAGTTAAGGTATACATCATTTGCCTACTGTTATTCCAAAAAAAATTCTGCTCAAGAAGTGTTTAATCCCAAGATGAGACAGTCAGCAGAAGCTAGTTCTCTCCAGGAATTGAATAAGGTATCAGTGGTTTGCAAAGTCAAAGTTTTTTTTTTTTTTTTCTCAGATCAAGGAAGCTCCATCCCGTAAATACACCATGAGATACATATAAACAGCCATTTAATTGTGGTAGTTTCTCTCTCCTATGTTGACCCATGCAGAGCAGTTCAATAGGTTTCACATTTCTTAGCTACAAATTGACTGGTTACAGTTTAAGTCACAACTATGGTTATTAGATCTTTCTGGATCAACTACAATAAATGTTACCAGTTCCACTACAAATAATCCAGTTTCTAATTTGGCATGCCTATATACTGCATATTACACATATAGAATTTTACAATCCCTTGAATATTACACCAGTCTGTAATATCACCTGCATTCTGAAAAGGACAGGATGTGCATAAGGTTATGCCACTTCATAGTGGAGTATTGTTGGTTTATTACTGCAAAGTATATTACAACATATTTCTCTGGTACAATGTCAATTATCAATTAGCAGAAAATGGAGAGGTGATAGTTATTCCAATGATGTTAAAACTTATGATTAGAAATTAAAAGAACTTATGCAAATCAGTTGCATTGGTAGATGACGCATACTGAAAAGAACAATAGCTCTAAAAATGTGTTACTTAAATTAAGGAACCCTTTCTCTAAAGAACTGAAAACTGGGGGGAGTGTGGGTTGGATAATTACGTTTCCTTCACAAAGAGGTATGTTCAGAATAAACTGCCTTTGATTTTGCAGCTGCATAGTAAAATGATGCAAATACAGTATGTTAAAAATGATATGCCTGAAATATTTTTAAAGATATCATTTACACTCCCTTATTGGAATTGGATTCTTTTGGTAAATAGTAAACCCTAATATTTTCCATCTTTTTACTCCTGTATAGATGTGTTTGTAAATAAAAATATTAATAAAAAATAAAATATTTAAGGCATTAAGATGTATTTATTTGGCAAGTATTACATTAGTGAACAGAGTGTGGAATATAATTTCAAACAGATAAAGATTAGAAGATAATTAATACTATTTTAATCTTGATTGTGGATTGTATACGATTGCTTCATAGTAGGGCATCTTAGCTTCATTAATTTGATGCAGGTTTTCTGAAAGAAAAAAAAAGGAATTGGTATGAATTGTACTACAGCTGAGCATATTATACAAAACTTAAATGAGAACAGGTAAATGAATATGACAAGATATATTAAAACAAAATATAACATGCTGATTTTTTTTTTTGCGCTTCTCTGAGCTGGTTAAATTTCTGCTTCTTTTGGATTATTCCTTCCAGTTCTTTCTTAGCTTCACAGTACTAACCCGTTGAATATGCTGCTGCTGAAATACTGCAGGATATATTATCACTTTTCATATATGCTGCTGTTTTCCTTTTTATTTCCATTTTACTAAGCAATTAATAGTACTAAAATTTACATGCATAATATATTATTAGTGATTATGCCCATTTAATTATGCCATTATTTCAGGAATATTTCCTATAACTGTTCAGTTTTAATGTTTGGATTTGAAAACCAATCACAAAAACATGCATATGCTGACTCTATTAAAATATCCTTCCTAAACTATAAAGGCCTTCTAAATGTAACTTAAGAAACAATTGCACTCAGCAACCTCACAAACATACAACACAGGAAGCACTCACCATGAAATATACATCCAAGAGTAACATTGTCTTAGGTCAAATGCCCATAAGTCATACCTCCATTCAATCTGATATCTTAGTTATGGATGACTTCATAGTAAGACACACTGATGAGTCACTCACCAAGCTGTGTAAGGAGATGATGAAACTTAGTTGTCTATCAGGTGCCAGAATTCACCACATCAGGTAAGCACTCAATTCCTTATATCATAAGTAGACGCATGACAGTCATTGTACATGTGGCTTTAAATGAAACAACTCTTACCCCCCCCCCCTACTATATGCAGAGAGACATGATGGAGCTATTGGAATATGTCTCTGAGGCAGGTTATATCCTTGAGCAATATTTTGTCATTACTAATAATAATACTGCAATATGAACAAAAGATAACTGACTTCAAACAATGTTTTAGCTTCTGGTGCCCTTCTATGGGGGTACAATGTAAATCAGCCTGGGAAGAGATGGTAGACAGTCCTGATTACTTTTCCAAGAGTGTTCTGAACCTCTCCACCCAGGACTTTGGTATATTGGTTAAATCCTTGTACACCTTTTTTGGTTAATGCCAGTTTTCTAATCCTTCCATCAGAACTAACAAAATTCAGACAAAATTAAGGAAATTGCTGCTCAATTCCTGGAACCTTAACAAAAAGCTTCAGACTCTACAAGCACCACTTAGCCTGGAAAAAGTTGATGCATGCATCCTCACAAAGACTTGGTGCAAGGCAGTGAAGGCACGCCATCAGTTCAGGGCTTCAGTGTTTATCACCCATAAAAGCCCACCATATTAGACAAAGGCACTAATGGCACTAAAACTAGAGGTGTTTCTATATTCTTAAAATAAAACTCATCTTCTAATACTGAGTAGACTGTGTAAAGAGGTTTGACATGTCATGTTTCAGGCTAACCAGTAGGTAGACTGGAATGGTAAAAATAGAAGTGTTTCTATATTCTTAAAAAACACTCATCTTATAATATTGATTAGACTCTGTAAATGTTTCAGTCTAACTAGCAAGTAGCCTGGTATACTAAAAATAGAGGTGTCTCTATATTCGTAAAAAAACTCATTTTCTAATATTGAATAGTCTGTGTAAAGGGGTTAGACACGATTATGGCCTGGAACTCCTCCACATCTACCTTACTACAAACAAAGGTCCTTATCACATTATAGCTAACTACAGGACCCCCCTCTGTGCTCCCCTCTGCTCATACCCCCTACTCAACCAATATGGCATCCCTATGCATTAAGCCAAGCACTATTTTCCTTGGACGCTTCAGTTATTTCCCCAACACCTCTGTATTCAGAGACTATGTGAAGACAAATCTACTATAATGAGTGATGACCTGGCTAAACTGAAAATCCCTTTCCACTTTGACAATCCCACTGTTTATAAGAAATCCTTTACTGCCAAGTTCTATGCACATGCAAATAGTTGCAAAAACACATCTTACCACTTCAGAAAAAGTTCAAATTCAAAAATAAACCTCTATGGTAGAATCCTAACATTCGCATGTTCTATAATAAAAGAAAAAACTTCTTTGCATGCAAAAATTAATCCAACTCTTAGCTAGCCAAAATTTGTTTTCTAAACTAAATAAGGAAATTTGTATTGTGGTCAAATCTACCAATGCCAAATATGAGGTAAAAAAAGCAACACAGGTAAAATGTAACCAGAAATTCTTCTTTAACTATGTTAGAAACCTCAGAAATAATGCCTGGCATGAAGTCACATACTGATACCTAGAAAATATAGCTAATCTTGTCGTGGACTAATTCAGCTTTAACTTCATGCCTCTGTCCTCCAATATTCTCAAAACAAATACACCATTTACAGTCCCCAAACCTGCCAAGAACAGGATCTACAGGTGCTATGAAAGGCTAAAAACATTACATCTATGTGGCTGGACGATAGGCTACCTACTAGTATGCCTGAAACATGACTTGTCAGCCCCCTCTACACAGTCTACTCAATAGTAGCCTTGAAACAGGCTTTGTGCATGATAAATGGATGAAAGCAACAGTCACTTCCTTGCACAAAGCTGGGGTTTTAATGGATTTGAATAAATATAGACACAGAAGTCTGACCATTCTCATCTATAAGGCTATGAGTGGATCATTATGGAGCTAATAAAAAGGACATAGCCAAGCAACTTAATCCATTTTGTATTTGAAAAGGCCCTGCCTACTTAACCTGTTTCCCTTCTTTGAAAAATTCACTGAGGCAATGAATGAGTTCAAATCAGTGCATACTGCATATCTGGGCATTGCAAAGGTTTCAACATCGCCCCACACTCAGGCCGTATAGATAAATTCTCCCATGTTAAATGTTAATTCCAATGTAAATTGTTGTGTAGCCAATTACCTCATAATAAAACCCAGACAGTAAGGGTGGGTAATTCTATTTCCTTCAGCTGATCTGTCACTGGAAGAATGCCTCAGGTCACAGTACCTGGACAGCTAATTTCTGGCATTTACTTCTCTAAAGTCAAAGCTAAAGACCAACTTTGCAGATGAAAGCAAACTTGTTATCATCATAAATTCCCTGGAGGACTCCGGAATCATATGAGAACCTGTCTCAAATAAATATATGGTATCAAAACCATTGACTAAAGCAAAAGCTCAAGAAATGTATAAATATATCCTTCAACAAGCATGTGTCTCCTTGCAGCTATTGTATTAACAATCCCAACCCCTCAAAAATTTATGCTTTTGCTATAGATCTGGGAGCTATATTAAGAGTGAACTGCTCTTTGATCACTTGTTCATCACTTATATGCTGTTGTAAAGAAGTCCTTTTTCATTGCAAAGCTTATATCTAAAGATATGGAAACCGGATTCAGGGAAGTAATTGTCCTGCTGTACTCAGATTTTAATTCTCCTTTTGGTATGCACCTGTCCAAACACTTGTCTCAACAGGAATGACCATAATACTTTCTCACTAAAAAAATAATAATCAAGGGCCTAAATCATAAAAAACTATGTTCAAAGCCTTGTCTCTCTTCTTTGTATCATTCAGACTTATGAGAGTTGAACTCTGACTCGTGTGCATGGCCTTGGCAGACGTTATTCTGACAGACCTATTATATATTCACAAGTCCAAAGGTATGATAAGGTCCCACTCAAGGGACCTCAAAATTTTTTGCAAAATTAGCAAAATATGCTAGAGGTATATGTGTGTATCACAGAGAATACCACTTCTATGTTACTGTTTTTTACTTCACATAAAGCAGAGTACCTTTCTTTCTCTTTCTCTGCTGAAACATAATTTGGACAACAGGATGGGTAACTATGAATTATCACCCAGTTTATCACCACTGGCCTTACCCCAACATGTAATTGCTTAGCCTGTCTTTGGATATTCATATTGTAAAACACAAAAGCTAATAATTGCCATAGGAAGTGCAAGGTTAGGCTTCTTAAGATAATCACAGATTAATAGGTTAGTAAGTGCCTATGATTTCAGATGGCATGCTCGTTTGACCACGTATAGTCTACATGTACATATCCTTTGCTTATCTTGCAGTTACGTGACTATAATATATTACTAAGTCTATCTACTTCTAAAACTACAGTAGGCCCACATGCTTACACTTTTGTGGCTTACTCTAATCAGGTATCCATTGCTTGTAACCAAAATAAATGATAATTTGGCTACTGACATTTTTTTTTATTGTATTGTTTTTGCTACTATCAAAATAGTTTATATTATCTGTAATTATTCTTCACCATGGCTGACTGAAATATTCATTAAAGAACTGCATGCAAAGTAGACCATATGGATCTTTGATGAAAATCATATAATCTATATGTGTCATTTATGCAGTGCCTTCAAGTGTAACTTATTAGCTGACATTGACAAACTCATGACTGTGTAGTGATAACTGTTTATGTAAATGATAGATACAATCTTAAGCGTTTCTGGCAGTGTGTGTATTAAACTGAAGGACACAGCTTGGGAATATAATGTAATGTAATGTAATATTCAGAATTTTCATAATGTTGTCAAGGCAATGATGCATGTAAACTATATTCTTAGTAGCCTTAGCCTTTCTTTCTTAAAGATTATACTTAGAGTGGGCTGGACAGCAAATGGACCAACATCAACAATATGATATGTATTAAGTTTCAAGAATGGTGATGCATTAGGGGTTTACAATACGCTCAATATAAATCAGTGCAATTTTACTATGTAATGAACAAAATAGCATTTTATACAGATGTGCAGAAAACTATTCTTGTGTTCCTGATCTTCAAAATGCCATTATTTATCTCTTGCTTTTATGTCTGTCCTTTTAATATCTGTGTCTCATCTGTGAAATACACATTGTATGTTGTTTTCACGTTGATTTCTTTGCATATTGACCTAACCCAACACATTTAATTAAGGTCAGTTTTATCACCACTACTTCCATAACTGCTGCTGCCACTACTACTACTACTCTTACTACTGCTTATTCTGTGTTCTTCTACTTCCCCTACTATTGCTGTTACTAGAGTTACTTCTACTTCTACTACTACAACTGCTGCTATAGCTCTGTTATTACGACTAATGGTGCTACTACTACCAGTAATTCTACTGCTACTATTGCTTCTACTGCTGCTGCCACTACAACTATTTCTACTACTGCTACTATTATTACTATTACTTTTATTACTAATGATGTTAATGCTATAGCTACTACTACTCCTTCTACATTACTACTGCTACTGCTAAAATTACTGCTACTGCTAGTATTACTAATGTTCCTACTACTACTACTACTACTACTACAGCTATTACTAATATTACTGCTGTTAATACTAATGCTGCTGATGGATACTCCTATTACTACTACTACTAAAACAACTACTACTGCTACTGCCACTGCTGCTACTGTGTCTATTGCTGCTACTGCTGCTATTGCTACCACTACTACTATTACTGCTGCTACTACTACTACTACTACTACAGCTGCTACTGTGATAACTACTAGTATGGCCGCTATTGTTATTACTACTACTATTACTACTGTTGCTATCATTATAGGTAGGTAGGTACCTACCTATGAACCTGTTGCTATCATTACTTCATATTAATATGCTGCTGCTACTGTCAGAGTCAGAGATGACCATAGAAGTAGCACCTCTCAACTGTATGGATGTTCACATAATGTCCAGATGTTTGTTTCATAGTTTTGGTCTGTTCATCATAAAAGTTGTGGCTTTCTGGCAAATCACTGAGGACTGAAGTCACTACAAATGGCATACATCTGAGTTTCAGACTTCATGTCCTACAAAAATACAAGCTAATACAAATCTAGTTATTCTAGAAACTTTCTAAGTTTATAAAAGCAATATTTAAAATCGGGTCTATATTGAATTCTCGAAAGCCAACAATGTTGAATCTGACATTGTCGGCATGAGAATAGCGAAACTGCAGAACATTGAAGAAGTAAACAGAAATCTTCGTAAGGGGAGATTTCCATTTATTTCAATGCAGTGCGGCCTCGGAGTTGGTATATTTAAGTAGCGGGGGGTGGGGGGGTGCAGGGGGGCTTGCCCTCCTGCCTACACCATTTATTATTTATTTATTTATTTTTCATTTTTTTTGGGGGGAACATTCGATGTTTTAACAGTTCGATCACTAAGGGTCGACCTTTAGTGATTCGAACTGTTAAACACTCGATGTTCCAATATAGACCCTTTAAAATCTGTCCCGACTTTTGGACCTTTTCCCTCTTCCCCCATTATTTTGGGCTTTGTCCAGATTTCCTGTGCTAAGAGGTTGATAGGTATGAAGTATCAAAAGGTGACCAGGAAGGAAGTGAGCCAAGACTGATACAGCCAGATGACAACGCCAGTGGGCTAAACAAACAGGAAACATCTTGCAGAAAGAGCACAAGAGGTGTGGGCAAGATATCATATAAACCATTGGTAGGGTCCCTACCAGTACAGGCAATGATAGAGGCTAAGACTGGTGAAAGTGAAGGTAGAAGTTTTTCAGATGGGAGGGATGGTGAAGATAAGCAACATTGTCAAGACAGGATGGAAACATTTGCTGATTAGAGACAAAATCATATATGAGATTAGGAATCTATGTAAGGAAAACTGGATCCTATTTCATCCATCCATCTGATCCATCTGCTGGGACTGGAGCCACTTGCTGGATCAGTCCAGCTGTATGCCAGTTCTATTTGCCTGGAGCTACTAAACGTTTCCCTCACATAATTTTCCGTGTTCTACCTTTTCTCAGATCCCATTTGCTGATTTTGGAAATGGATGATCCAACAAGCCTTGCAGCTAAGTGCTTTCATATTCTAGACCTTTTCTTAATACTTTTTCTGTTACTCTTTCACTTTAGGTGTTGTTAATGTATTATAGAATAGTTATTTGCATGAGATTTTAATAAATTACCTCCACTTATCTTCATGTCTAGGCAGCTGTCAAGTGTCCTTCTTGGTGCAAGTTTAAAAACAGTTAGTGACTTGGTTAAAATGTGTGTGTGTGTGTGTGTGTGTGTGTGTGTGTGTGTGTGTGTGTGTGTGTGTGTGTGTGTGTGTATATATATATATATATATATATATATATATATATATATATGTAAATAAAATTATTGCTAGTGGTGTGGTGTTGTATTGTATGGCTCACCTTTTTAAGAGGTAACTTAATTGTCTTTGGGATGGGGAAAAGTCTGAGAAAAGTTTTGAATAGTGTGCCAAGTGGAGGCACAAAATTCCCCTCAGGACCTGCACGATTCCTATGTTATCAGTTTAGCTGTGGAGCATCTTGATGTGAATTGCAATTTTTGCCAATGTGTCAGTACCAGGAAATTAGATAATCAGTGCAATAAAGTAATAATAAAAGGCCTTCTGCCTCCAGATCCTCAGAACTCAGAGGGGAAGAAAGAGAAATATTAAGATAAGGACTTGAGAAAAAAGAAAGCACAGGATCTGATACCCATCAGGATCGAAGGTTCCTAGACCCCAAGATAAAGAGTCTTCTCTTCCATCCACATTGACAGCTGCAGCTAAGTCACCAGATATTATAATAATCAGGGATAAGTCCCCACCTCCATTTTGGAATAGATACTCACTGATGAGAGAACTAAGCAGGCTCATTCCTACTAGGCCACCTTCAGCTGAATCTATCAGATCTTTTAGATCCATTAAGAGCACTAGAGAAGTGGACTGGGAGCCCATGTTGAGGGCATTTTATAGGAGTTAGATGGAGATGGCCACCATTTCATCACCCTCTGCACCTAAGGTTGATCAAATGGTCCTCTTCTCATAAGTATTATTTCTTTCCTAGCACGTGTTTCTGTGCAGGAGCTTTTTTTAGCAACATGCCACCTGGACCTTGAGACACTATCTCCTAAGCCTACGTATTAGTAACAAATGCTTTGCATCTGATATACTCAACTCCAAGACCCTCTAGGTCTGGTGAGCCATGATGATGACCTCCCAATGTCAGGCTTTTGGAATTATCTCTGGCTCCAACATAGGTGGGGTCTTCTTTTGGCATCACAGTCTTCGGCCTTTTAACTTGTGGTTCCAGTCCCTAGCTCATACCTGTTTGCTTTCTCAGCTATGGGGGCTCAATCTTTGGCCTGCATTTTTACTGCTTCAGTAGTGGATGGCTTGGCTCCAGAATTAAACTTCTAGAGAAACTGGGATTCTGAACTGGCATTCAAAGTTATGGAGAAGATAATAATTTCTGCAATAAGATCTTCTGAAAGGCATCCTTCAGCACTGGCAACCCCCTCAGGTGCCCAGCCACCTGTTACCAAACTCTAAATTGATGGCTCCCAGGGATAGAGCAGACTAGATGTTTTCAAAGAAAAAAAAAACATGTTGCCAACAGATTCTTCCAAGAACTCATTTCTATCACAGTCAGAGATCCCAAGGAAAAGGATGGGCAAAAGGAGACATATGGACTCCCTTATAGAGTATCTTACTTCAGACATGGATTTTAATGACCAAGTGAGTTCTCACAGTCCTCCTGCAAAGATATTACCTTTCATGAAATCCTTGAACTACTGAGACGGAGGTGCTCTTGGCTTACCTTACCACCCTCTTAGGATGAGAAAGTGCTATTTCAGGCATATAGTTTTTCTTACTCTACCTTTTGGGTGGTCACTCAAGCAGCATATAGACCTGGTCACTAGGACGTTATGGCAAGTACCTGATATGGCAGATGCTAAACCATATAAACCTGATAAAAATGTATTCCCTACTAAATATAGGCAGTTCTGATCAAAAGGCCCTCTGGTAGACTCCACAATCATTGCAGCAGCACAACAAAAAGGAACAATAAAATAATTCATTGACTATTCAGCTTCCTAACAGAGAGTCTGGAATGATAGAAAGGGGAAGCAAGACTATGTCTCAGACATATCTGCCTTGAGTGTGTTGAATTACTTAACACTCATAAATCACTTTCAAAGGGACTTAGCAACTCCGGCTATAGACACTTTGAACAAAAATCTTCTTCAATGAGATTCCTAAAATCTTGTACAAGCCACCCGAAGAATGATGTCTAATTTCACAAACTTTCCATACACCTACTCCATAATGCAGCAGATGGAGATGTAAGAGCAGCATTCACAGATATTATGATGTTTAATCCTACCTGGCTCCGCTTATGTGATTTTGCAGTTTCAATTCATCCTTCACCTTCACCAATACCCAAAGAATGGCACCTCACTATTTGGTCTTATGGTGAAAGAGAGATTGTCAAAGTGTGAAAAAGAAGGCAAGACATTGTTTCCCATAGTAACTAGATTTGATAACCCTGCATCACCCTTTAAAAAGAATTATAAGGGTTCCAAGTCCATGTGGTTTAGAAAACCCAACACCAAGTCTTCGACTTCACTTTGGACAGGAACAGTCACAGTAGAGGTGGATTCTTTAATACACACTAACCCAGGGGTCAGGGAGAGCCAAAGAATCAGGGTTTTTATGGTCTCTTCTCTATAAGGCAGAATCAGTGACCATGAATGCTTGCTCAATAAACCATCTCTGTAGGTAGTGAGAGGATATCTGTCCATTTCCTCAGTGGCATGGTTAGCCATTATATAAGATAAGTCGCTAGCAGTCATAATATCCACAGGCTATTTCATTCCATTTTTCCTTCTACTACCTCCAGAGATATTGCAGATTCTGGGCATTCCACCTATACAATATATAGAGACAAAGTGAGAAATGTTTCTTGTTCTTCCAAAGAGAGTAATCCATTCCACCAGACCAGAAAAGATCAGGAAATTATTCCAGATGCCTTTTAGTCCTCAGGAAGAACAAGGACCTAAGGCCAATTCTGGACTGTGATCTAAGCTAACTTATCAAAAAGACCCCATTCAGAATTGTCACAATGCAAGCAATCCTCCCTTGTCTAAAGGAGAGCAAATTTGATATACTCTATAGACATCCAGGATGATTATCTTCACATAAAAATTGGGAAGCAGTCCAAGATGTATCTTTACTTCCAGCTGGGAGCCAGCCATTATCAATGTATAGCCCTACTCTTCAGCCTTACTACATCCCCTCCCCACCTGTTCAGCAAACACATGGCAGTAGTCATATATCATATGTGAATCTGAGGGGTGTGTGTGTTTTCTTATGTAGATAACTGGCTCCTCATTCCAATGACCATGGAGTCCTTAATAGCAGCCAGGAATTACTTCCTATAGCTCTGCCAACCTTTAGGTATATAAGTCTCAAAATACCTCCTCTATATGCAAACTAAAAAAAATCACTGGTTACTGCATAAGTGCAAAAGCTTGCTTCCTCAGTCTTCTTCTAGAAAGAAGACATACCTTAAAATCTTCAGTACTTCTACTATTATAACAAAAATGTCCTCCAGCTCTATTAGTTCTTAAAGTGTTGTGTCTTATGGCAGCTTCCCTGACAGCAATGCTTCATGCCTGCCTACATATGAAAATTCTTCAGTGATTAATCTCTGCCCAGTCTGGATTTTTACTGACTCACATCATTTTGATCTGAAGGAAACATCTAATTTGGTGTTAGTCTACCAAAATCATCTGCTGGGCCACACCTTCATTTTAGGTTTCTCAGCAGCAACAGTCATCATCCATGCCTCATCTCTGGGCTCTTGAGTGGGGGTGGGGAGTTTGAGGGGATTTGGAAAGGAGAATAGTCCAAGGAGTATGGAGACAGGCAGAGGTCAATCTTCACATCAGTGTTTTGGAAATGAGTGCAGTCCTTCTGGTGTTGAAGGAATTTCAGGACTTCATCCATGGGGGCAGGTGTTGATCATAACAGACAACATTGCAGTAGTCTGGTACATCAAGCAGGGAGGAACCAAACCCTACCACCTTTGATGCAGACAGTGAGGATTTGACAATGGGCATTTGACACTCATTGCTTTATTATAACAAGGTACATCCAGGGGAAAGTCTGCTGTCTAGCAGACAGGCTCAGCAGGTCTATATTGAAGCCTTGGGTTTGGTCCCTCAATCTAACAATAGTGCAACAGATTTTCTGTCATTGAGAAACACCCTGCTGTTATGTCTTTGCCACCCCAGAAAACACAAAATACAACAATAACTTCACACTTTTACCTCTGAGGAGTATATCTAAATGGCATTCTATTCAGTCAGTGGTCCCCTGGCTTACTGTATGCCTTCCTACCAGTTACTATCATGCCAAGTTCCTTCAGAAAGCAACTCAATGCAAATCAGCTGTAATCCTCATTACTCCCCCATGGCTAAGGCAAATCTAGTTTCCTTTATGAGACCTCTTCTGAAGGAGCCTCCTTGGCTCCTGAAGCCCAAACTGCACCTACCTTATAGGTCTTCAGGACAGTCTCATCCATATCTCCCCAGTCTAAGACTTACCGCATGGTACCTCCAATTCCCATGATGGCCATAGTCACTTCTCTTTCTCAAAATGTAGTCTGCATATTATCTACTTAGAAGGTGTATATTTTATGTTATTTATTTTTATTAGTATCTGTATTCCACGGAGGAGCACTGATCTTGATGGACCTTTCATAGACTCAGCCCTGGAGAAATGTCTGGTTAAGTGACTTGCTTAGAGTCACTCAGTTAGGTAGAGGAGGCTGAGGTAATCAAACTTGCACCACTGGACCACAGGAAACAGACCCTTGATCCTCTAAGCCAACTGCCAGACCCAGAATAAAACCAAGTGTAGAAGGTTTTCCTTTTGGACTTCTTCACAAAACATAGATCCATTTTCTGCTAGAGGTTTTGCACTTCCTAGCAACCCTTTATGAATAAGTATTTAGCTTGTATGCTTTCAAATTACAGCTGGCCTTCTCACCCAACTATCATTTCAGATTTCAAAACCATTCATTGGCTTCTCAAATAACATTTTATGCTATGTCTGGACATAAAGGACCCCACCTCTCTCTGGGATCTTAACCTTGTCTTGGAGGCTTTAATACAAACCTCAGCTTGAGAAAGCTTCTTCTGTGAATCTCAAATTTTTGTCTTGGAAAACTTTTCTTTGTTGCTATGTCTGCCAGAAGAATTTCAGAGTTATGCATCATAGTCACAGTCTTGTCATACTTCATATTTCACAATGATAGAGTGTCTCTGAAGACTATCCCATTGTTTATTCTGAAAGTGACTATGGAACCCAATGAAACCATGCTCCCAATTTTCCCAAATTATACCAGCTGAGGAGAATACTTGCTTCATGCACTGGATGTCCAGCATAAATCTGATTTTGTTTGCAGAGAACAAACCTTTGTGAAGGAATTGCAACTGATCATTTCCTTTGCTCCAAACAAACTGGGTCAAAGAATTTCTGAGCAAAGTATAGTTCAATGGTTATCTGATTGCATATAATTTACTTTTGTAGGAATCAAGTTTTCCCAGGTAAACTTAAGGTTCACTCTACCAAATAAGTCACCACATCTGCTTCTTTTTCAAAAATTCTACAGTGAAGGAAATATGTGTAGCAGCTACTTGGTTTACCTTACATACCTTTGCCAATTTCTAGGTCTAGGTTTCCCTTTCCGGCTTCTGTTCTTTAGGGTTATCCTGTCATGATGTCACTCAAGAAAGAAGGTATCTTGGGATTCTGTCCCACCAATCGGATTAGACAGATGGATGAAACATGATACAGAAGTTATGTATTTACCATAACAATGGATCCTTTTCATCCTTGTCCATCGGATACATCATCTCATCTCACATATGAACTTGTGCTGATTTTCAAGTTTATCATGTGAGCAAATTCAATCTGAGCATTTTGGGAGGGAAATGTTTTGGAGCTCAAGGCAGAGAGTACTGGCAAATGGCTGGACTGGATCTGACAAGTGGCTCTAGTCCCATCAGACATATCAGATGGACAAGGACAAAATGGATTCATCACCATGGTAAGTTCATAACTGTCTTGTATGTAAGATTCTACTGAAATCAATCTCTGGTTTTAGATTCAGTAAAATGTGAAAGGAGATAACCTAAATTTTCATGAAAGTGAAGGGGCAGATTACTGTTGTGCTAAGTGTGAGTAGCCAAGCTATCAAATTTTAGAGAAGAGGTGGTAGGTAGCATAACTGGGAAAGTGACAGAGAAATGCTAAGAAAGAGGTCATGTGTGTGTGTGTGTGTGTGTGTGTGTGTGTGTGTGTGTGTGTGTGTGGGGGGGGGGGTAAATGTAGTATTCATAGCCAGCACACAGAGGGACCAGACTGCCAGAAAGTTTAATGACTGGCCACAGCACTGTACTAAGTGGAAGGGATTTGATCTGGTTAAACGGAGGGAGATGATCTGGCATATAGACCAACTTTATGCAAAGGAAATGGTCCATCTTAGCCCAGAGAGGATAGCAGGGCATAGTGCTGGTTTGAAGAGGCATAACGCAATGTTTGTATTTTAAAACTATGGTAGACATTTGTAGGTAGAGTGACAGAATCATGAGTGGGCAGCAGGTAAAATCAAATATAAAATACTGTAAAGCAACAAAGAATGTTAACTCTAAATGAGGCAGAGTGGTCTTACTCTGTAAAGCAAGGCATCTGGTTAGGAAGATGGGAGCTGCAAGTAGTAAAGGTGGCCATTGCTACTAGCACAAAAACATGGGATATGGATAAGACTAGATGAGACAATGGAAGGGTCTGGGTATAGGCTGTTTAAGAGTCACAAAGAAGGAAAATATAAGACAGAACAGTAAATGTAAAAAGGAAGGCATCACATGTGATGTCAAAGAAGAGGAAAAACAATGAATCAGCAAAGGAGTTAGAGAGTAGAGAGGGTCAGAAGCTAAGTGACCAGCCTTTAAGCTGGATGACAGGAGATCTGTTGTATACAGATTATCACCCCCCCCCCCCCCCCCAGGCATAACTAGGGGACAGGATGAAAGACTTGGAGACATGATAAGGGAGCAGTGTAGAAAGAAAAGAGTAATACTCATGGGTGATCTTGAATGTGTCATGATCAGAATGGGAGGTTCCAAGCTCCAGAGTAGAGAGGGGAAATGAGTGGAAATAAAGAGCTAATGTTTTCGCCCTACACAGATTTGATGAGGCTACACCATGAATACTATGTGTAGTAATGGAGTCCATGAAAGGAAAAGTACATCAAGGTGCTGGAAGAAATCCAGAGAAAAGTGAAAATAAATATATCTGGGAGGGAGTGGAAATGATATGTCCGATGCTTGCAGGAGTTAGATTGGTTCTTACTTGGGGACACATGGTACTGACCTAAAATATATCTAACAGATGTTGTGTTCATCCTAAACAGGTAAAAAAGAGAGGGGAGGAAGCAGCAGAGGCAATAACAAATTCCAGGGACTATGGTTTTCCCAAAGCATTTCTTATGCGGGAGAGTTCATCAGCTATGAAATGGGCTAAAAAAATAAGGGATTTCAGAGGACTGGAGAATGCCTTGTTGGACGAGGTGACCACGAATTTATCAGGAGACTGTAAGCAAGTTGAGACTGTATACAAACTATGGGAAACAGATCAGGGAGAAGTGCTTAGATGTATAGACAGAGTAATGAGGATCAAGCAAGAAGACAAAAAGGGATGAAAATCATTGGGCACCCAGTGCCACTCCCAATCAACACAAAATTGAGGAGCAAAAAAAAATGACCCTTTTCCCATCTGGATATCCTCAGTTCTCCATTAGTCAGGCACTCCTACAACCATACTTCTGATCTAGCTCTCTATTCAGAGTACAAGAAAACGTGAAAGTGAGGCAAAAGCAGATTTGTTAACCTGAACTTTAACAAGGCTTTTAGCTCAGTCTCACACAGGCTGCTGCTGGATAAGACAGCAGGTGTTGGTGATAAGATTGTAACTGAAGAACAAGACTGCAGCATAGGTACTGGAGCTGAAAGTAGAGGGTAGTGAAGAGAATTACATGACTACTAAAAAGGGAAGGCACCTTTAAGTACCGCACTATTTATTCCTTGGACCAATACTATTAAGTGTTTTGAATTCAGACATACCTGGGTGAAAAACGACAACCCCACTTTCTTTATGTCACACAAAATCATTTCATTAGCCATGAGGTGGTGGGGGAAGAAAGACAGCAGCAGCCTGTCATAAAGTGAACAAAAAAGGCAGCTTCATTTCACTGCAGTAATGCAGTTTGGCCAAAACAATCCTGGAGTAAAATAGCAGATGGGGTACTGGAATTAACTGAAACATGTAAAGAAAAAGATCTATAGGAGCATATCACACCTGAGTTGAAGTACCAGGCATAGAGACAGAAGGCTAAGGCAGTACATAATAAAATGCCATGGTGTATCTTTAGGTGGATAGGCATCAAAAGTGTAAAAGTAATGCCATTTCCCTTCTGGGCCCTCTTCAGGCCACATCTTGAATACTACATACAGATGCAAAGCTAACAGAAAGAGAGGGAATTTAGGCTGCTGAAAGAAATCCAAAGGAGGACCTCCAGAAGGGTGTATAGAATGGAGATAATAATATAAGAGCAGAGATAATGTCTAGTCACTTGTGTCACTTATCAGTAGTCGTCAGAGGAGGATTAAGGCATGTGACATAAGTACACAAGATGATGGCGTGGAGAATTTAAAAGGCAACAAGAGCAGGAAGGATGGTGATAAGCAGCGACACAGCCCGCCAACAGTAGGAAGCAACTACTGGGTGAACTTTCATAAGTATGTCTACAAAGACAAGGAATGGTTAATATCTACTGGTGAGGGAGAGGAAATCCACAAACATTGACAGAGACATTCGATAGGGTATAGAACAGTTGGGGAACTTACTTGAAATGGACCACTGCTTCCACTTCTGCCATTAATCAGTTCTAATGTAATCAGACACATTAAAGGGGACCTCAGTTAGAGAAATGAAGAAAGTGACAGGTTTTGCATTTGCGAGGATGTTGCAGTTAGCACTGGATTTTGTGTTGACGTTAGAGAGCACGTTAATGTACATCTGTCATCTGAAGGGATTTACCTTAACTTCCTTTTATATTACATGGATCAATAAACCATAAACTTTCTGTAGCAACAGTATAAAACAATATCAAGCATTATTATTTTCACTTATGTTGTTTCCCTTTTTTAATGCTTCTCCATTGCCATTTGTTTCCCCATCAGTATAAATGTATTCTTGTTAGCATGTGGTTGTGCCAGCAGCTAATTCATCAGGGAGTTCTGAATCTTTCACGACTCATCAGAAACACGGTCAATCACATTGTTCTATACACAACCTTGAGTGTGTATGTGTGTGTGTGTGTGTGTGTGTGTGTGTGTGTGTGTGTGGTAGTACGTGAAATGGCAAAGAAGTAATTATTTTGTTTGTCTTTGCAGTTGATGTATATTTAGGTTGTACCAAATGGTGTTGTGAAGCGTGTTATTTGAATGATGTTTATGCATCTTCGTTGCTGTCAGTTTCAACTCGCTCCAATGTTTGATGAATAAATGTTTCATTCATGTTATTCTATGAGTACAGTTTTACAGTAGTGTGTTTTTAAAGTTATTATACAGTCTTGTCATATAGTCAACATCTGGTACTTTTTTGTTGCATACTGTCTTCAGATCAACTTTATTTTGCTACCGTCACCTCAGTATGATCTATTTACAGTAACAGATCACTTCAGTGTTGCATATACATAACTAAACCATTATTTGTAGTTTTCCGATGAGTAAGTTCTAAATACGGAGTACATATTCACTATATTAAGTACATGCTTCAAATTCCAGTTATCTGTGTGAATGTTCACTCCCACCTATGACTTTAACTTTCAAATACAAATTATTATCTATGGAAATAAATGTACTGTTCTAGGGTGTATTTCTTAAAAGTATATATAATTGAATATAATGATCAATGGATTATGTATGGAATGAATTAAAACAAAGACAAAAATAACAGAGGATATTATATAAAGGCTATGCTTTTACAGGTTCTACTGGTGAAAGTTCCAGCATAACGGGACAGCACATGCCTGATGTTAGCAGATCAGCATTCACTGACAGTGATGCAATATGCACATGGCACACTCTTATGACATAGTGGTGCTGTCACCAATCTCACATACACATCCACCACATATGAGGCCACTACAATGTGTAAGACTGGACATCCAACTTCAGTAGTGTTGTCAATTATCCTGTAACTGTAAGCTTCAACCCAGGCTACAGCAGAGTCCCATAACACAAAATATATATGAGCTGTACAGCCTCTGCCATATACATCAACATCTGAAATTTCATGCTACCAAAGTGTACTTTGCTAGTGTTTGCAACATAGCAACTCCACCCTACCCCTGGCAGATGTGAATCCTGAACCCACAAACCACTACCAGACTTCATGGGTACCACAGCTCCCATGGCCTATATAACAATGTTACTGTCACCTGCCTCTGTATCCCCACCTATACAAGCACTGATAACTTTACCCTGCTCTACAACTTATCTGGACCAGGAATTTCCTTGTATGGCATATGTATGATAATGTATGCCTCTTTCTATTCTGTATCATACTAGACATTGTTTGTGTTCCAAAGAAATTACTGCAACTTTAAGTCAAGTTTTACCACCACTGATGTGGAGTGATCATGGGATTATAAAGGTTAATTTGTAAGACAATGCACAGAAGGTTAATTACAGATTATATGGAAGCAAAACAGTCACTATGTAAAACTAACTGGAGTGAGATATTCAGTGGAAAAACTGCAGATGAAATGTGAAAAGTTTTGAAAGAGAAATTGTTTGAGTGCAAAAAATAAAAAAATAAATAAATAAATAACATCAGGATCTAGGCATACAACATCAGGGGGATATATTTCCATAAGAACAAGATATCTTATTATGGAGAAAGACAAAAAAATATAAGAAACGGAAGAGCGGTCAAAATGCAACATTGAAAAATGAAATAAACAAGCTGGACAAACAGATTAAGTATAGTGTGAGACGATCAAGAAAAATGTGAAGAAAATTTATATAAAGATACTGAAGATAATTGGAAACCTTTCTATAGATACATAAGATGTGGAAGGAGTAAAGACACATGCAGTGTGCAGATTCTATCATTTATTCTCAGACAAAACAGATTATAGATATATTTACAAAATCTTATGCAAAACAGAGTTTGGTTCCTCAAAAGGGGTGATAAGTTGTCCTAGTGACATCCAGGTAACCCCAGATACCAGAATCAAATTAGATTATATTGAAAAAGAACCAAGCAAACTGGATCTAAACAAAGTGCAGGGAGGAGAAAGAATTAGTAACAATAACCTTAGAACACTTCAGTAAGAACTTACAGTACCATTATATCTAGTATTCATTAGGTCATATAAATATGGGGAAGATTCTTCTAGATTGGAGACATGCTTATTAAACCTGTTGTTAAGGGAAAGGTGAGTAGGACAAACCCAGAGTCATATAGTCCCTTAAGTCTACTTTCATGTTGTGAAAAATAATGGAGAAGATAATATTGGATAACTTATTGTCAGAACTGGATAGCTTGGGACTTGAAACCATATATCAGCATGCATATGTTGAAAACAGTTCTATTACCACCTGTAACATAATGTTCTATAACAATATAATAACAGCTATTAATGAAAAATTGTGCTGTGATGTAATTTATATAGATTTATCTTCAGTATTTGGCAGGGTCATACACAAAACACTGCTCAATAAATTAGTAGAACTAGGTATTGAAGTACTCTTGATAACATGGATAGCTGCATGACTTACAAATAGGACATAGCAAGTATCATACAGTAACTGGACAGGTGAAATCCTTAATTACAGTTAGGGTGTCCCACAGGGCTCTGCCCTAGGCCCTTATTTGTTTAGATTGTATCTTTCAGACCTAAAATTTTCATCTGAGGTGTTCTACAGTCTATATGCAGACGACCTGAAATTGGGTAAACTGATTACATGTGTTACAGATAAGGCATGTCTGCAAAATAACTTGACTAAATCGACCATTTGGGCACAGGAGAATAATATGCTGATAAATACATTAAAAACTAAATATATGAGATTTGGGAAACATAAATACAGCACACAGTGATTGAAATTGTAGACTCTTTTAAGGACCTGAGTATATGGGTAGATTCAGCTATGCGTTTTTCTAATCATATTAACCAATTGGTTAATGATAGTTAGAGAACTATAGGTTGTATAAAAAGAAGTATAAAGTCTAGGAAATCAAAAATAATGAAGTCATTGTTTATTAGTTACATTAGACCCAAACTTGAGTATGAAATAACGATATGGAATCCCTATAAGAAAACAATCATGAGTAAACTGGAAAGAGTACAGTGGAAATATGCCAACGGCATCCATGGATGCAAAAATTTTAATTTTTTTTATGAAATACTAAAATATCTGAACTTGTACAGTGTCTCTAACAGATTTCTAAGAGGAAGTGTTATTTAGATATATAGGGCATTTATAGACAACTACCTCTGGGAATGTTCGTGATTATCAAAAAGTACTAGGGAATCATCAGACAACCGATGTAGAATATTGCATAGGAATGAGAAGTGTACTGACAGAGTAGCTGATGCATGGAACAGACTACCAAATTACATTAAAGCAAGTGCTAGGTTTAGATAGTGTTAAGAACACCCTAGACATTTATTATGGGAGCAAGTGTTTTGGTATATTGGCATACTAGAAGGGCATTAATGCCTGTGCTTGAAATATTTGTATGTATGCATCATCTGTGCCATGTCTATTGTTGTGGACCAGTCATCACCTCTGTGACAGTATCATGTGGTATTATGCTGACTGACATGTGGTACTGCTGCTACATGTTCATCATCTGACCACCTACCCTGTCTCTTTGGTGTTGCTGATACAAATATGATGAGCCCTACGTGGATGTCTTCCCGCTGTTATAGATATTTCCACAAAGCCATCTTATGAAACAAGGCAAACACAATGAATATCTGGCTGTAGATCTCTAGTGAATATTACATTATCCCATCAGATTCAACAAGGCAGAGAAAGCATCCGTTCTGATGATCAAATATGTCAAACATCATGTTTCATATTTCTGCATACACATTGTTATATGCCATCTGTGCCATGGTCTGGAAATTGTGGACATAAATTATTAGGCATGCTACCAGTGCATATCTGACATCATCTACAAAAAAAGATAGTGGCATTATGATATGTTGTCTGCTATTTGCTTACATGGTAACTGCATATACTGGCCTCTGGTGCCTACCTACATGTGTACCTACCAAATAGATGACCATGTAGGAATTCCACTCTTTCGCTACATAAAATGATGGTATAAGTCAAACATGTTACATAGATGTGAATCATTTAAAATGACTAGATGGTGGACAAAAACATTATAGATGATACCCTAGACACTGCAACCCACCTGGAACTTTGTGGAGTAGCTGCCATTCTTGTAGCTATACCTAGATCATTAGAATAATGGGCTGTGCTGTAAAACACTGATGTAATGGTTGTTCTCTCCATTGTTGTCACTGGTAATCAGGTAGGCTCCTCCACATGCTGCATAATAGTCACGAGAAAGGTATAGGATGCACAAAGCTGACACCTACAATATTTCTAGCATGTGCCCATAGGTCTTTGAAAATGTTGGTGCAAGTAGGATGCTTAACGCCACATGTATGAGAGTGCCCAGTCAGATGGTCAGTCTGTGTATCTCCATGATTCCACTTGTGAGTAATGCAGTTCAGTAAACTCATATGTGGTGTCCCTAGCCACATGGTAATGGTCTGTGATTTTCTGAACAGCCAGGCGCTTGTAGCTGCTAACATGTAGGCAGGCTATAGCTGCCACTATCACAAACTTTTAACAATCTTGTACATCACACTACTAAACTACATACCTGTTTTATACTATTTTGAATTACACTGTCATGTTTGATGTCATCATTTGATAATAACTTTGCCTTATTTTCATTGGGAGCTGCAGTATTATTATTATTATGTCATTTGCATATATTGCATTACAATTTATTTTGCCATGATGTGATTGTGCTACTTTTGTCTCTGAAACACCGCTTTCCAGCATATTTCCAGTGTGTCTGCTGTTTGGTGTAGGTCTATATACTAACTGAGTATGAAAACTGGCCAATATTAGTAAAATGAGTTAGAGTTTCACATTTTGAACATTATAAGTAATAGCTGCTTCAGACAATAATTACATTTGAGTAGTACTGATTCCTGCAATGTTGTCATCACTTTCCTTGAAAATGTGACATGGGTAACGAATCAGTTTTCTGAAAAAAATTAATTCGATTTTTGACAGCAGAGTGAGTCTCTGCAATCCTCCCAACACACCAAATCATCAGTCAAGTATTTACTTTTAAAAGAATTTTAAGAACATATATCCAGTTGGAATGACACCAGACATGGCTAATTTTGCTTTTTTTATTTACTACTTACTCAAGTTCTCTCAGCTGTCTCAATACCCAAGGAGCTTTTGGGTGTACACAAATGGCTCCATTACCTTCTGTGAAGAATCTAGCCAAACAGAAAAAAACATCAAAGCATTAGAAAATGTCATGTATTATAAAACACATATACAATCACCAAAATGTTGTGATTCAGTTAATTAGGCAAATGCAAATCTCTCTCTGTTTCTCTCTATTATATACATATGTGTCTGTGTATAAATATAACAGTCAGAAGTTTTACAAACCACACATTTTCCAGGTAAACTAGCCCCCCCCCCCCAAAAAAAAGGATTGTGCTATATAGGAGATTTGGTTGAATTCACATTCACTTTACAATTCCTGCATTCTTCCTGAATCCTCTTTTGGAATTTTTAGTACCTGCACAATCGAATAGATGCTTCAGATGGTAAAGATTCAGAATGAAGTGACTATAGCACTATTGTGAAATATGTTTTTATCAGATGGCTGTACGTGGAACCAAAGCATTGCTGCATCGTAATTTGTGATCCCTCCTTTATTTGTCTAACAGTGGACCTCCTTTTTCATGGAACTGGTGGAATTAGCATGTCAGCATCATACACATATGGTTACTAACTGGCCTTTTACTTCTGCATTCCAATGACATGATAGCTGAAGATTTAATACTGCTATAATGGACATAGGTGTGACTGGAGGTGTAGAACCATGTTTGTAATGGGAAAGACTGGCAAATAATTCCTGGTTCGTACCAGTTGTTTGCCAAATTTGCTTGCATCAAAGTGAATTGGTTAATCAGGAAATATGAATGCATTAAATGCATTTCCACTGTTAATGACTTGTATATATATGTAAAGACATCAATCATGTGAATGAAACCAATAGATGGGTTCAGTATAGAATCCCGAAATACTGAAATCCTGAATTTCAGTATTTTGAAATTCTATGCCCGAAAGCTTGAAATCCCGAAACCCCATGAATGCAAAATTTAAAATTGTGAGCCTACAATACAAATACACCACACACATACACATGCACACAATCTCCCACCACAAAAAAACATACAATCCTACACTACAGACTACTTATCACAATCACGCACACAAAAGTAACTCACACCCACGCATTTCACAGCCCCTTGCACAAACACATCACAGCCAAAACACACACTAACATACACTAAAGCCCCTAACCAGCACGCTCATACATACTTACATGAACACCTATACATTTGCACACTGCAACACCAGACGCTCCGAACTTCGGTATTTTGAATTTCGTGCTTCTGGTGTTTTGTGATCTAAAGCTTTCGGCTATAGAATTTTGAAATACTGAAATTTGCGATTTCAGTATTTCAGGATTCTATAGTGAACCCAGATATATATATATATATATATATATATATATATATATATATATATATATATATATATATATATATATATATATATATATATATATATATATATATATATATATATATATATATATATATATATATATATATATACATACATACATATAAAGGGGATATTCACAGCTGTGGGGAGTATAGAGGTATCAAACTCCTGTCACACTGCATGAAAGTTATGGATAGGGTGACTGATAACTGATTACATAGAGAATTATAAAGTAACACTGGTTCAGATCAGGATACAACACAGCCAGCCCAATGTTTATAGTGAGACTTACGGTTAAGACAAATCTACAAATGAGGAAGAAGTCCAACTGGGCATTCCAAGACTTGGAAAATGCATATGACAAAGCCGCAAAAAAGCTGATTTGGGCAGTCCTGTGATGGATGAAAGCCCCAGGAACATTTGTTGTATTAGTGCAGCTTATATACAATAACCCAATGACACAAGAGTGCATCCTAGTTCATCTCTTAGCTCACTGCTGTTCATACTGGTGATGTACTACATTAAAGTAAAAAGGTCAGAAGGGAACGATCAACAAAGTTGTTGTATGCAGATGATTTGGCATTAGGGGCAGACACTGAACAAGTGCTTCAGCAAATGATTAAGGAATAGAATGCAAAATTAAATGTACACAGGATGAAACTGAGTACAGTTAATGGAGTTGCAATTTGCAACAAATTGGGAAAATCAGAAGAAAATGAGAAGTGAGAGAAAAGAGAAATTAGTGGAACAAGTTAACAACTTCAGGTATCTGGGAGGGGTGTCTGAGGAGAAGGGAAATCAGAATGAGGAAATCCAAAATGGAATCAGAGGGTCTGCATCAAACTGGCATAGAATGTCAGGCGTATGTATGACCAAAGAATGCCAAAGGTGATTAAAATTAAGGTGTAGAAAAAGTGCTACTGTATAGTACAGAAACCTGGGTAGTAAAGGCAGAGTGGCTGAGGAAGCTAGAGGTGACAGTGATGAAATGCCTGAGACAGATGGTAGGATGCACACTGCCTGGGCAGATGAAGAAATGAGGATATCAGAACAGAATCCCAAGCAGCTCC
This sequence comes from Protopterus annectens, assembly GCF_019279795.1. Lineage (NCBI taxonomy): Eukaryota > Metazoa > Chordata > Ceratodontiformes > Protopteridae > Protopterus > Protopterus annectens. The sequence continues at coordinate 312,829,084 of NC_056734.1, forward strand.
AGTTGCACACAAGTTCAAAGAAAACATATTATGGTTGTTTGGGCACATGTACAAGAAGGCAAAAGACAATCTGGTGAAGATTTGTAACAGACAGGAGGAAGGCAAGAGGAAACAAGGGCAACCCCCAAATGGATGGATTGTGTAAGAGAAGGTCTATGACAGTCAGGAAAGACTGTTAAGGTTGCCACCTTTTGTTGTGACAAAAACTGGACTTAGGCCACACCACCTGCACCTTCCACAAACCCACCAATGTCAAAGCTCACTTTTTCCCATTATGTGACATCATTGTCATTTCAGATGAGGGGGGAATGCCCCCTTTTTCCATTGATCATTTCTTTTTTCTTTGGATTACTATGTTTTTTGTAAATAAAAGACATAGTAAATCTGCCGACTTAAACTGTGATAGTCTATTTCTTTGCTTGGAGCAGCAAACCAAATTATGAAGTTAGGTTAAGGAAAAACAACTTTATTGTTGATATATGGTCCCAATACAAGGAGAGTGACAAGACCCAATACAAGGAGAGTGACAAGACCCAATACAAGGAGAGGGACAAGACCCAATACAAGGAGTGTGACAAGACCCAATACAAAGAGAGTGACAAGACCCAATACAAAGAGAGCGACAAGACCCAATACAAGGAGAGTGACAAGACCCAATACAAAGAGAGTGACAAGACCCAGTACAAGGAGAGTGACAAGACTCAATACAAGGAGAGTGACAAGACCCAATACAAAGAGAGTGACAAGACCCAATACAAGAAGAGTGACAAGACCCAATACAAGGAGAATGACAAGACCCAATACAAAGAGAGTGGCAAGACCCAATACAAGGAGAGTGACAAGACCCAATACAAGGAGAGTGACAAGACCCAATACAAAGAGAGTGACAAGACCCAGTACAAGGAGAGTGACAAGACCCAATACAAGGAGAGTGACAAGACCCAATACAAAGAGAGTGACAAGACCCAATACAAGGAGAGTGACAAGACCCAATACAAGGAGAGTGACAAGACCCAATACAAGGAGAGTGACAAGACCCAATACAAAGAGATTGACAAGACCCAATACAAGGAGAGGGACAAGACCCAATACAAGGAGAGTGTCAAGACCCAATACAAGGAGAGTGAAAAGACCCAATACAAGGAGAGTGACAAGACCCAATACAAAGAGAGTGACAAGACCCAATACAAGGAGAGTGACAAGATCCAATACAAAGAGAGTGACAAGACCCAGTACAAGGAGAGTGACAAGACCCAATACAATGAGAGTGACAAGACCCAATACAAGGAGAGTGACAAGACCCAATACAAGGAGAGTGACAATAGTAACAATGGTAATGAGGACGGCAATGGCACTTGTGAAAATGGAAATAAAGGGATGAAGAAAGAGATCAGGGGGGGTTAATGTATTTATCAGACAGAATGGAGAGACAGTCACCTGTCACACTAAGCAAAGAGATGCAGTAGATCATGGAGAACAGAAAAAGAAAAGAGGTACTGAATGCTTTACTTCAGTTTACATTTTCACAAAGGAAAGCAAGATGAGGGTTCCCTGCTTGAAGAGAGGTAGATCTGAGAGGGGAGAAGATTAGTCAGCCATGAGAATAGAGGTAGAGGAAGCAGAGTTATAACTAAATTTCCTCTATTGAGGAAAAAGCTGAATACCAGATGGGCCACATCCCAGATTCTTTAGGAATCTGGTTAGTGAACAGTGAGATCCCTTGATGGAGATCACTGAGAGATCACTACCCAGTACTACAGTACCTGAAGACTGAAGGAGAACACCATGTGTGCCACCCTTGAGGTGAGGTGGGGGTTTTGCAGAGAAAATAGAAGGGAGCTATATGCATATTCACCTAAAAGCCAAGGAGTAGTAAATTGTGCAGAGAATCAAAAGGTGAATCAACATGGGTTTGTGGCTAGAAGGTACAGTCAACTAAACCTGATCAGTTTTATGACTGGATTACAGGTGAACTTGCCAAGCGATAGTGGTAGAAGTGGTCTGTCTGAAATTTGCTTGCTAAGGTGTTTGACTCTGTCCTATACAAAGCTGATGAGAGGAGATCCAGTGCGGTGTGTGCAGTACCAAGACTGAGGAAAGGACTGCTACATTGTAGTGAAAGTCACAGTATCAGGTATACGTAAAATTAATATTGCAGTTCTGCAGGCACTGCTCCAGGACAGAGCACTCTTTAGCTTGTTTTTTCAGACATATCTGATGGAATACAGAACAGGAGCAGCCTCTTCCCCGATGTTATAAAGATTATGACACCAGTATAGAATGAGGGAACAAGTCTAAGGAAGGATTTGAAAAGGATGACAAAGAGATGTGAAAGGAAGAAAGAAGATGGCATTCACTGTAGACATATGTAAAGCACAGGGTTTGATACACTAAGACCTCATTTGTCTACTTTCTGACATTGTGTAAGTCACTTAACCAGACACTGCAGCCAGGTCATTTCTGAAAATGGACTGCATATCTAATCGGCCTGACTAGTTAGCAAAGCACAGACGGATGCCACACCCCTCCTTCCATTCCCTTTTTATGTTATGTCACAAATACACACCTCTAAAGCCTTTAAATGCTTGATTTTAAATCTAAATTTATTAGCACATTTTAAAAGGGAATTACTGTTACTGACTTGAAATAATAGTTACCAAATGTTACTTTCTGTAATGCAGATTCTTGTGAATAATGTTAACAAAAAACTGTCATATTCAACAAAATATACAAAATGAATAAATAATAGCAAGTTAAAATTAAAATTTTGGTCCATGGTTTTCTTTTGAAATAAACTGAATAATAAATTTTAGGTCTACTATAAGTGCTTGTTTGCCAGTAACCTGTAACTCACTTGCTTGCTGCTACTTGCTTGAAAAGGCAAATGCTCCAACTCCAACTAGCCTGATTTTATTACTTAGCCTTCCCAACACCCCACCCTACTCTAACTCTAAGCCTAACAATGTCACCAACTCCTTTTGCACCCTCATTAAAACTCCATTTCCCATCCCTAACTCTAATGTCTCTACTCAATCCATATACCAGAATCTCCAGCCCCTCTCCCTAAATCTACCCCCCTATAGCTCCTTAACCATAAATTCTCATCCCACTTCCTAAGCCTAACCCCCATAGCTCCCTAATCCTAAACTCTTGTTCCACTCCCTAAGCATAAAACATTCTTCATACTGTCTAACACTCAGAATTCCCAACCATTTTCTCAATCTCCATCCCCCTCTGTCTCTCCCTAATCCTAATAATCCTTTTCTTCTCCCTAATCTCCCCAAAAAAGTGCCTTTCTCCTCCCTAACCCAAAAAACTCCCTTCCTACTTCCTCATCCCAAAAGTCCCCTTCCTAAACTTATACTTCATCCTGTTAGCTGATCTACACTCCTACTCAGTCACCACAGTTGCTCATTTACCTCACTCAGACTTAAATAATGTGTTCTGGTAAGGTGCACTGGCTGATGCCTGAACTTGTATTCAAGATCAAGTGCGAGAGGTAGCCTGAATGAGCTATTGGATGTTCAAGTGTCTGGGACTTGGGCACTTGTAGTAGAACTACAAACTTATACTCTACACCCAGTGGTGAAGTTTCACCTCAGAGTCCATTATAATATTAATAGTGGGAAGCTAAAGAAGGACTTCAAATTACAAGATAAAGCACCTCATGCTTGCTGCACCTTACAGACTTTCTCATCATAAGGTTGCATTTAGCTATACTATCAAATTCATCATAACATTGAGTTTCAGTATTTAATTTTTTGGTCATATGCTTAGGAAACTGAAGTAATATATTCCAGGGTATGAAAACCAGGAAAACTTATCAATGCTGCTGTAGACGACCATCAGAAAAAAGAGAGGAATTAGTAACAGGAGTCAAACAGTTGGATAACTCTCTCTCTCTCTCTCTCTCTCTCTCTCTCTCTCTCTCTCTCTCTCTCTCTCTCTAAGTGAACCAAAGAAGTTTTAAGCAAACCTTCTGGAGCTGAAAAAGGAAATTTGGCAATACACAGAGGATGCTGCATGATGGCAAAGCAGAATTTCTAAATGGTATTTTGTCTAAGTCTTCTTGAAAAAGATGGGAGAAGATATTGGTTTAGGAACTAGGAAAAAAGTTAGTGTTTTAATTTAATATATGTTCTCATATGCAAGAAAGCTTAAGGAGCACATCAGGGCAAAACACCAGAGTGGTACACTTCCCATTAGTTTAACTTAGCAAAATAACTAACAAATCCACTGGCAAAACTCCTCAACCAATTTCTTGGCAGAGGTGAGACTCAAGCAAACAGAAAGGATGCTATAGTGGAAACATAGCGCAACAAGAGTTAAAAAGCTATTACGTGACCTGTAGATGTGAAAACCCTACTTTATAATCATGTAAGGATATGAAGAATATGATGTAGATAGTGAGGGTAGCATTAGCTATTCTTTTATCAGAAGTAAGCAACATAAAGAAAAATAACCAGCAATGTTTACATGCAACAGGGAATGTTAGGTAACCTGACCCAGTTCTTTGATTGGTTACTCTAAATTGTGACAGATAGAGCTTGGTGGCTATGGATATACCTATCAAAACAAAGGCATGGTGGTGAGTGAGGTCCTTCCTAGGCCCAGTGTTTTTTTTTTTTAATCATCATATCAGATAGTATTATTGGCAATGAGAGTAGTTTTGACCTGTTTGAAAATGATACTAATATAGGTGGGACAATGGGGGAAGAGAAGTATGACTACAAAAGCATCACATAACTAAGTATTAATTTCAAAATAAAAAAGGTCGAGATACATTGTTAATGGCCCAGAATCCCAAAGATAGGCGCTGGCAAGGGTGGAGACTCAACACAATGACAGAACAAAAACATGAACTCATTGTAACACAGTGTGATGTTTTCTGCAGCAATGAGCTAAGAGGATTCTTTTATTCATCATTTTGGAGATGGTTTGGAAAGTTGAGAGGTCATACTATTACTCTGCATATCTCTCATATTAGTACTCTGCGTATCACCCGTATTAGTACTCTCTGTATCTCCCGTATTAGTACTCTGCATATCTCCCTTCAGACTTCAGAAGAAAAAGAAAAGCATACAGTTTGATTCCACTTACCTGCTGTGAAGATGGAAAGGGATTTGGAAGGAAAGGAATAAAAAAAGAGGAGAAACTATGTGAGTCAGACATGTTTCAGCTAGAGGAAATGATGGGTAAGGTGATATGCTGAGGCAATACTGGGGAAACAAAGAGACATTCAGATAAAAAAATGCAGACGAAATAAAGGGGAAAAAGAAGGAGGAGTTTCAGACCAAAGACACAAAGTTCTTTCTCATCATTAAAAATACTGCTTTATCTCAGAAAAAAATGTGGATAGGTGACATAGGCTAGTAGAGGGATTTCTGGACATGGGTTAGGCATTTAAAGTGTCTAGTTCCAAACAAAAAGGGAACACCAGGCAGATAATCCTGTCTAGTTCTGTTATCAATATTATACAATGCAATGGATGCTTCATATGAAATCAGTTACTAGAACACTACCTTCTTACTGTATAGCATTTTATGTGGTATACTTACATGATGGCACTTACACATGGACCAAGTGGATTTTGTCTTTGAAAACCGACAATTTTGTATGGAATCTTTGCTGACGAAATAGATTCACAACATCTAGTGGTCACTTTTGTAGGTCGTCGAACTAAGAAGAGAAGAAAGAATGTATTAAAATACTTATCTATATGATATCATCAAAAAAGAAACTATTTTTTCATATTCCAGACTTCATTTATATTAGTTAAGTATAATTGTTTTACCTGCTTTGTGAATTCCTGTTGCCCATACATTTTTTTTTACTTTGATAGTTACTGCTTTAATGTAATCACTACATTTTGATTAATATTCACTGCTCAGCACTGTCACTGAGTGGTCATAGCTGGACACAATCTTTCAGTAAAAGAGAGCAGTAGTTGAATTATTTAATAAATCTAAATGGTTTCTATTGCAAAACAAAATGTGTTCATGTTACAACACTCACCTGCATTTCAGTAGTTGCAGTTTACATGCGTTTTTAGTTTTAGGCTTTACTTTTTCAGCTTGTACATCAGTATAAACTAATAAGAATGTTCATTTTGTTTCCTTCATTTGTTAAATACCAGCACATTTTGGTCAGGACAATATCTGCCCTGTCTTAATGACTGCAATCTAAGTACTATAGTTATAGTATTATAATTATGAAATCATTATAGGCACAGATATATGAAGTATCATGCATGTACTTAATCCTCCAACTTGTGACTTTGCATTTGCGCGTACACCTAGGATACGTTACATATCAACACAGCAGCAATATTTAGGTAACCTAAATCATACCACTGGGTCATCATTTAAAGATAGGATTTCAAATACACCACAGTTCTCCACATATTTAACTTTTTGACAGTAGAAAATATGTTTAAGGCTAATTACAGAATGCTTATTAACATACACAGTCTCTTGTCCCTTTAGGCTGTATAACCATAAAATGTAAGAGGAAGTAATTTAGGAGTTTGCATGTTCCTTTTAGCAAAGTAACTGAAGCTGCAGTGCTGTCTTGTTTTTCATCTTACCACTAACTTTAGCATATTATTTTAGTCTGATTACTACCAAAGCTGTCATTAAAGTTAAAGGAATTGCTCTTTAAACAAACATAAAATGAATGTATACAGTTTATTATAACCAAGTTCTTAAATTCGAATGACTGGCCAGTGTAAAAATGCATGACACATCCCAAATATTTTTACAGCAAGATTTAAATTATGAAAACATGCAAGTAAACATTATTATCACTCCATGATATAATTTAACAGCTAAAATAATACTTTTATCCCTTGATATCTGTCTTGCTTTCAAAACAAATATGCATATTTGATTTTAAAATACAATTTCACAGAGACATTTTTTTCCTAAGGATATTTTGCCAGTGCAACACCAAAAGGGCTTTTATTTAAAATAATATATAAAGAGGAATTTTGTAGGGATACAAGTTTACTTACAGTCAGGTAAAGTAGCAGTATGGCTTATCAGCAATAACATGACCATTACGATAAACATCTGACTGAGTGAAGAATTATACATTTTCTAAGTCCTTTATATAATCAAAATCCTATTCCTTTAATATACAAAGCCAAAAGGAAAGCATTTTCAGAAACAAACTGTATATATAATTATCTGCACATTTCCTGTTACAGGTGTTAGCCACATGTTTGGTTTAGGCAGATGTATTGTTTTGTCAGGTTAGCAAATGACAGTGTCATTTTAAAGGTGTAAAGAGGATGCATGGGGCTATAGTTAAGAAAGTTGTAGTATGTGGGCAATATTTCCACTAATCAGTTTTTTTTTTTGCAAAGGTAATGAAACTGTGAAGATGGTTTCTGTCACGAGCTGGATTTTTTTTCAGGTTTTTTTCTTTGCTATTTTTCTTTAATAGCAGACACAACTAATTTGAACATTGCACTTTTGTATTGTAAAGCTCTGTCATATATTCTTCATCATCCTGAAAGGGAAATCATTTAACTGCAACATAAACATACTTGTTTTCTTTCTTTTGTTTTCCTCAGTGCAGTTTGTTTTCATTAATTAGTACATAGCATGTTCTATGCAACAATTGTCCTGTTACACTAAAGATTCCTTAATTTGGGTGCATAAAACTCCTGACTGCAACTCAAGAGATTTTTATGACTAATATGGAGCACCTTGTACAGACATGTTTTTGTTTAATATTAGAATATAATCAACTGCTAGTTATGTTTGCATTTTTATCTTACTAAACCTCAACAATAATTTTACTTTCAAAAATTAAATGTCCATTGTAAGCAGTCAGTTTATCATATCAATAAATGCCTTTGTGAATTAAACAATTCTGCCTTAAGAGAGAGGGGTATCTTAGAGAAAAGCAAATTATATTATGCAGAATAATAACTTGAAAGATATGTAATGAGAACATTATCGATAAGAAATAGCAAAAATGACTTTCTGAATGTACTGTTTGGTTCGTGCCCAGATGATTTTCACCTATTGTCATATTAACTGATGCTACCTTTCTGTTACATTTGCAAAAAACTTGAATCTTTAATTTAATGAAACAATTTAAACACTGATATGTATATTTATGATCTATAATATACATTCCCTATGCTTTAAAAAAATATATGCCCCAGGATTTAATAAAATCCATATAAGCACACTGTAGAGCCTACATGGAATATATCCATATACACGGCCACGGTTCCCCCTCAGCAGCGTGCCATGCAAATTAATGATGACATGTTGCTGAGAGGGAGCTCAGGAACATGGATATTGAATCAGTATAGGGAGAAGTGTAGTGGCTACCCATGGCTGCAGATGAATGGGAGTGTCCCTGTAATGCTCCCCACCACTGTTGTAATGTTGTGAAGTGTGTCAACTGTATAATAAGTCTTTTGTATGAAGTGTTATTTTTTAAATATTTTTATTCTATATTTTTTCTTACTGCATGTTTGCTTGGCGTGGGGTGAAACAGAGCTGAGAGGAGCTCATGCATACATACATGGCAGACACCTGCCAGACATCTAAAAATAGAAAACAGATGTAATTAATTATTTGTTTATTGGTGTGTTTAAACATGTTTGTGCTGTGCAGCATGGTGCTCAGCAATGCTAACAGGTAGCCTAGTATTATATGTGAAGGTATACCAGTTTTTAAAGCATCCAACTAGCTCCATGGGCCAACTTACAGTCTTATGTGTAGTAGGTTCTGGGTTTGAGTCCATAGCAGGCAGAATGTCTATAATGAATGTATCATTTTTCTTTCATTTTATTATAGTATTGTGAATTTTGGCATTGCTGCATTCTGCTAAACACTGCTCAATCACGTTGCACAGTACATAAACATGCTAACAGCTACTAATGGTTGCAAGATACTAAGCTTTGCTAAAACCATTGTTCTGCGAGTTTTCTCACAGCTTGGCTTTGCTTAGCTGGTTTGTGCACTGCTAAGTGATGTGGCCCATTATTAGGTTCATAGTTTCATAGGTGTGTACTAGGCTAAAGGCCCTGGAGTCTTTACAAGCCTAGCCCATAAAAGTGCCCTGACATTGTGCCGCCTGACGTTAGTTCCCAGTGCCTCTTTCAAGTAGAGCCACTGCAGTGATCCCTGGGGTGAACTTTCTATTTTCCATCCACTCATCAAGATTTCTCTTGAAGAAGGCTAGTGAGGTGCTCTGCTTGACATGTATGGGAAGTCTATTCCAGAGCATGGGCAGTCTCTGCATTATGAAGCTGTCCCTCCAGCATATTCTGTTGATTGTGGTAATGAGGTTGAGGTCTCTGGAGCATGTGGTGCAGAGAGATTGGTATTTGTTTAGATGCAGCATTTCAAACAGAACTTGGTCAGACATGGCTTTGTAAGTCTCTTAGTAGATGATATGAGACAGAGAATAGTTGGATTTTTCTGAGTCTGTCCATGTAGGACATATGTTTAAGGCCTAGGATTCTCTTCATGAGGTACTTTTGCGGCCTTTCCAGCTGTTGCATGTGTCTAGTGATGTACATGCCAAATGGGACATTATACTCAATGACTGGCCTCTTTCTTCCCGGATGCAAAACCCTTGGTAATGAGATGTGCCACATAGAAGGTCTTTCTCACCACAGTGGCAATGTGGTGGTCAAAGGAGAGATTGCTATCAACCTGTGTCCCCAGATCTCTTATAATGCCTTCAGTGTTTAGTGGGCTGCCATCGATGTGGTAAATAGTGGGAACTGAGTTTTTCCCAAACGGGATGATGACACATTTTTTGGCATTAAGCTTAAGGCCATGGTTTCAACACCAGTTATTGGTCTCAGTGAGGCCTTTCTTTAGGATGTCTACATCACTTAGGGAGTTAATAATGGCTCCCAGTCTGCAGTCATCTGTGAACTTTGTCAGCCAGAGTCCCTCTGTGTTGGCCTGGACTTCTGAGACATAGATGCCAAACAGGAGAGGAAGCAAGACTGATCCCTGTGGGACTCCACTCGTGACTGGTCGGCAGTCTGACTAGGAGTCTGCTACTTTCACACTGTGGGCTCTATCTGTGAGGCAGTTTGCAACCCACCTAGTGATATAGGGGTTGATGCCTAGTTTGCCGAGTTTATCAATAATTCCTGAGAGGGGAATGGTATCAAAGGCCTTGGCCAGATCGAGGTAGGCTGTATGAACTACCTTTCTCTCATCCACAGCTCCTCTGGTAACTGACGCAAAGAAGTCAACCAGGTTGAGCAGGCATGATCTACCTTTCACATAACCAAATTCAAATTTCATGGGATATAGAGTTCAGAGATTCCTTATATCCTTGTTAATTAGGTCCATGATGATGTGCTCCATACCGTTACATATCAGACTCATCAGGCTAACAGGGCGATAATTCCCAGGGTCTGAGGTCACTCCCCCTTTATAGAGAGGGATGACTGTAGTAGTGCGCCATTCGGCAGGGACAAAGCCTGAGGTGAGGCTGTAAATGAACAGGGCACACAGATGTTGTGCCATTTCACTTTGTAGTTTATGTAGAACACATCCAGGGATATTGTCGGGTCCCATGGAAGCTGTATTATTGACCTTGATCAAAGCAGCTTTGACCTGTGCTGCAGTAATGCTGCATGCCTGGAATTCCTCCAGTATAGTGATTGGTCCTTTATGGGGGGAGAGAGGGGTAAAGTTGGCACTGAATCTGTTGGCCAGTATGTTGACAATATCTGTTGGCTCAGTATAGGAAGTACCATTACGCAGTAACTCAGAGCAAACCTGGGTATTGATGTGGAGATTCTTGATATAACTATAGAAGGCTTTGTGATTGTTTTTAGTGTCTGCCACAATTCTGCCTTCATAGCTGGCTTTAGAGGTTTTGATGATGGATCTCAACTTTTTGTTGAGGCTAATAAGGGAGTTCTTCCAGTCTTGGGACTCTACCTTTTTCTGCAACAGGTTATTCCTTCTGTTGTAGAGTTTATTAATGGCAGGGGGCCACCAGATTGGCTTCCTTTTTTTGGAGGAGAGCATCTTGGTTTTGTTGGGTATGGCTAGTTCCATGCCTTTATGTAAGTTTTCGTACAGTGAATTGGTGTATGATTTGGCAGTCATGCATCTATTTCCCATTGACATGGGTGCTGTGAAGTTAGCCACCTCTGTTTTTAGGAGACCAAAGTCAGCTTTGGAGAAGTTTTTCATGGTGGTTACCTTTGCAGGGGGAGTGGGTGAGATGTGGATTTCCATGGTGATTAGGTTGTGGTCAGATCTAATCAGGGAAGAATTGACTACTGGTGTAGAGCAATAGTTGCCTTGTTAGTAATAACCAGGTCAAGGATGTTGCTTCCTCTAGTGGGGATAAGAATGAGCTGGTCCAGGGCATTGGAATTGATGAATTCCAGGAAGCGCTGGGCCAGTGTATTGGTGCATGAGTAGTTTTCCCAGTTGATGGAGGGGTAGTTGAAGTCACCTAGTATGAGTGTTGGGTTGGACCCTAAAAGCTTCCAGGGTGCTTAGTAACATGGAGTGAGAGTCTTGGGACATGGCTGGCAACCTATAGCAGGCTATGACCTGAATCACCATCTTACCCAATGTTAGTTGTACCTGAAGTATCTCAGATGTGTTATGCTGGTCTACAAGTCTGGAGGTGTGTATATCCTTTATGAATATGGAGACACAGCCTTTGGAATTTCGGTCCATGTTCTGGGGCCAAAAGGTGTGGAATGAGTTATAGCCTGGTAGTACAGGGGTGCTTTCTGCTGCTTTAAACCAGGTCTCCATTACAGCACAAATGTCAATGTTTTCCATTTTTAGGAATGCTTTAAGCAAGTGCATCTTGACATTTAGACTTCTAGTGTTGTGCAGCATGACCCTCAGATTGCATTTATTTATAGCTGTTATGGTGGTAATTTGGACTTTGGAACATCACCTAAAAAAGATGCTATGGGGAGGCAAGACCCTTAGCCAGTATCCAGAAACCCAGGGGTGATAGATGCAGGCCATCTCTGGAAAAGCATCAAGGTCTTTCAACCATGTCATCCCAAGAAGACAGATAATGGATCTCCTTAGAATGACACCAGAAACTTAGCCAATTGTTGAAGTCAATACATTTCTGCTTGTACTGTGGTATAATTTAGGCGATGGTAGGATGCTGCTCAGGGCTAGGGTCATACCTGTCTGGGCAACATAATCTGAGAGCTTCTCCATGTCTCTTTTCAGGTAGTCCAGAGAGGTGCGTCTCAGGTCATTCACACCCATATGGACAGTGACAGAGTCATACTTGTTGTGAAGTGACCTGGGTGTGTATATTATATGCTGGATTTTTGCACCTGATAGACAGCTGACTGTTACCTTCTCCTTATTCAACCAAGTGAGTGGAACATCAGTGTTCCTCACTATTGAGTCACCTATGATTAGAGTATTGGGCAAGCTGTTTTGGCTTAGGGGCTTAGGTTGAGGGGCACGCTGTGTAGGTGAGCTATGTGTCTTGTGGTTTGTGCTGTGTTGCACCGGTCAAGTGCATATTTGCCTTGGAGGTCTCTGCTCTTTGGGTAAATTTCTGTTGATAGCCTCCACAAAGGTGTGTGTGGTTTGTATTTTTATGTGAAAGCTGTGATGGTGAGTGTTCTGGAGGGCTATGTGTTGTCTGTTGTGTAGTGCAGGTGTTGACCTTTTCCTCTTGACCAGCTATTCCGGTCTTGGCTTGAGAGTGCATGGCTTCCAATTTGGAGAAATAAGTGCATCTCTCACAAGTCTGAGTATTGGGAGTTAAGAGAAGAGGGTTGTCTGTGTATATGAGGCAGTTGCTAAACCGCCTCTGAATGCCCAAGTTCACAAGTTTAATAGGAGAAAGCATGGGAAACTGACCTTTAGACATGCCAGGAGGGATGGCCATTATTAGTAAGTACTGGAGCTGTTTCCTTATATATTCCTTTTACAGGAAAAATGTCAGTCAAGGTGTCTGAGTCTGTACATGGCACTGCCAAATACTTGAGGGGAAACTAATATGTAGACCCTGAAAATTTAAGGATGAAGTATTTAGGCAGATATTCTGAAGTTGGAAAGAAATCAAGCAGCACTTACTGAAAAATAAAGAATTAGCTTGTCAAGAATAATGAAAAGAGGGGAGTCACATGAATGGCTACTGCCTGGCTACTACTAATGCTTGCTGATAATGAAACATATGTTGGGATTAGGAAGGAGGATATAGAAAGAGTTATGAAGAGGGTCTATGATGAACTATATGACCTTCTTATGTGTAGACAGATTTCATATGAACTTTATGATTATTTTAACATTGAACATCCAGTGATTCCGCAGATTAAAGGCCTTCCCAAGGTACACAAGGGGGTTCTTCCACCGCCCTTGCGACCGATAGTAGCGGGACAAGGTTGGCTTACTGAAAATATATCTCGCTACTTGGAGAATAATTTAGGTCCTTTAGTTAGGAGTATACCCACAGTTCTGAAGGACACCTATCAATTACTAAATGATTTGATTTTAAATTTAGAACCTGATTCCCTTTCTTCCCTAGTATTAGTTACTCTGGATGTTAGAAATCTATTTATAGCCATACCTAATACCTACGGTTTGGAAGCAGTAAGAGAATTGCTGCATGCAATTGGTAGGTATACCAGTGATAAACAAGCCCTTATATGTACTCTGCTAGATATAGTTCTACAAAATAATATTTTTATGTTTCAGGATATGTTTTATTTACAAGCATGTGGTGTCGCTATGGGCACCCCATGTGCGAACTCTTATGCGAATTTGGTATTGTACGACTGAGAGGAGGAACATGTTTTTAACACTGCATTCTTCCAGGACATTTTGTTGTATCGTCGTTTTGTAGATGATATACTAATAGTGTGGGATGGTGAGTTGAATTTGTTGCGAGATTTTGTCTCCTATCTGGAGACAACTACGACTTTTTTGAGATTTACTATGGAAACTTCCTTCTCAGCGATACATTTTTTAGATGTGACTATCCGTAAAGATGGGGTAGGATGGATGTTGACTTCGTTGTATAGGAAAACATGCTGGAGGAATGCTTTGTTGCATTTTGACAGCATGCATCCCCGTTATACTTTTCCGAATGTTGTTAAGAGTCAATATTCTAGGATTATTAATATCTGTACAGATCCTATTGATAGGTGTATACAGCTGGAGCGTTTGAATGAACTATTTTGGGATAGAGGTTATACAGAGAGGATAATAAATAATGCAAGGGAGCTGGTAGATATTAGTTCTGAAGGTATAAGGCATAACTATTGTCGAGTTTATAATAAAAGGAATGGAGGACATAAGGTAAAAAGCTTAAAGGAAATGGCCTCCAAAATAGATTGTTTAGCCATCATGATCAGATATACAAATGATAATATGAAAATCATAGAAATAATTAAGAGGAATTGGAAAGTGTTGCTGTTAGATAAACGTGTTTTAGATGTAATAGGATGTACCCCGAGGTTTAGATACAGGAACAGCAGGAATTTGAAGAGGTTACTATGTTCAGAGAAATGTAATGGGCATTTGAATGAAGTTAGACAGGTTTTAGACAATGGAACATATCCATGTAATAGGTGTAATATGTGTAGATATATTACTAAAGAGCAGGAATTTACACATCCTTGTATAGATTACGTTTTTAGACCTAGATTTCATGCATCTTGTAATAGTATAAATTTGATATATTTAGCAACCTGTATAAAATGCGCAGCTTTTTATGTAGGCATGATGTCTAGGAAACTTAAGGACAGGATTTATAACCATATTTATGATATAAGGAAGATGAATTCCACTAACGCATTGGTTAAACATATTGATATAAATCCTGAACATAGTTTTGAGTTTAGAGTGCTACAAATGGTTAGGTTAAATAAATGTGGGGGGGACAGGTTAAGTCATCTTGAATTAGTTGAGCTAGATTGGATTTTTAAATTGAGGGCTCACATTGAACCTGGGTTGAACCAATATGTCAGCATTAGGCCGGCTTTGGCTGCTCGTAGATAAATAGTTTTATATGTTTTGTCTTTTATATGCAATGTGTTTTAATTGTCTTGTATTGTTGTTACTAGTTTAATGTGTTTTTATCTTCCATTAATTTTATTTAGTGAGGTTTTTACCATCGAAAATGTTGATGCACTTGATTTAATTGACTGCAAGCATATTTTGTGTTTATTTTGTTAAATGGTTAATGGATTGATAGCTGACATCAATTTATCAATTTGCTAATTTATTGAATGTTATGCTTTGCATATATATATGGACTCAGTTGTTATGTGAGTAAAACCTGAAGAAGCATGTTTATCGCACGTGAAAGCGCTTGTTTTATTAAATATTTCTCTGGTTTAATGCGTATTTCAGTTTTGTTTTGTGGCTCATGGTGGTCCTACTTCCATTTCCATTGTCATCTAATTTTTCTGTAACTTGTGGAGTCGGACCTTTGGTTGGTAGCTGTTTCTTGTCATAAATATTTACTGGAGCTGTTTCCTTATATATTCCTTTTACAGGAAAAATGTCAGTCAAGGTGTCTGAGTCTGTACAGGGCACTGCCAAGCACTTGAGGGGAAACTAATATGTAGACCCTGAAAATTTAAGGATGAAGTATTTAGGCAGATATTCTGAAGTTGGAAAGAAATCAAGCAGCACTTACTGAAAAATAAAGAATTAGCTTGTTAAGAATAATGAAAAGAGGGGAGTCGCATGAATGGCTACTGCCTGGCTACTACTAATGCTGGTCTCAGCAAAGCTTCAGTCTGTTGGGATACAATGTTCCTTTGCTTCTCACCAGAAGCAAAATGTTAACACCAATCTCAAGAAGAGAAGCAGGCCATGGCCTGTTTGGTGATCCACAGTCTTGCCCCAGATGATGCAAGTGTCTACAGGCGTATAACCTTTTTCTGGTAGATGTCTCGAATAGCAACCAGACCATGATGCTGAATAACGTGTAAGGCTGGGAAAACAGCCTATATTAAGCCCAATAGGTGGGAATACTGCAACAATCATCGGAGTTCATTCAACTGTTGGTATGTCTGATCGTGTTGGTCAAGGTGTGCACTTTTGTGTGCCACAGTGGGCCATTCAGAAGGCCAGCATTATGGTTGGGCTCCTTATTAAAAACCTTGAACTCTGGTTGATGCAGGGCAGATTCCAGCCCTAAGAGTGCAAGGAGGAGGCCTGAGACCATTTGGCCAGAGAACTCACCAGTGTTACTGTACTGTAGTGCACAGTTGAGCAGTGCTGTCACCATTTTGATGACATGAAAAGGAGGAAGAGAGGGACCTTTGACACCTGGGATTCTTGAAGGTCGAGCTGGAAATGCTCTACAAGTATGTAAGTATGTCTTCCTCTGTCTAACCAATATGCAAGCTGAAGGTCTGCAAAACAAGTATGCATACTAGTGTGCTTGTCTTCCAACAGTTGCAGCTGAAAGAGTTCTCAGTGTCGAGTTCCATGCTGAGCCAGCCAGGTTGCACCGTGAGCATGGTAAGTATAGATTTAGTATGACAACTGTAGGACAATAAGCAAGAAAGGGTAAAGCATTTACTGCAATAAAGTATACACAAGAAAAATTGTACTGCAGTAAATGGGCAAGTTGAACTGTAGTGCAGTAAATGGATAATTAGAGCTGCAGAGCTGTAGTGCAATAACTGAACAATAAGAACTGTATATCAATAAAGCATTAGCAATACTAATAACAGTGAGCAAAATGTTGTTCAACAGGATTGTGTACTGTCAGAACCATTGCAGTAGAACTGTATGCATTGATTGTCAATGGTAAGGCTGCTGCAGTCAAGTGTGACACAGTAATAGCTGTAGCCAGCAAATCTAATGGTCTGCAAACTGTATTGCTCAACCCATAGTGGTGTTGAAGACTGTCTCAAGGCCAATATCGGTCACATAATACTCTCAGACAGCAGGTAATAAAGGTACGTGGGTGAGGTAGCCCAGTCCATGGGCAGATATTATGTGTGGACTTCATAGATATTTCAAACCAATATCAAGAAAATGTGTTCACTAGCATTGTTAATTCTAAAAGGCAGTATTTTTCATATATGTAGAATGGTTGTACTTACATGCATGTGTGTTAGACTGTCACTGCAGTCTACTATAACACTGTAATGGTCCTAGAATGTCAGAAGAATGTCTTGTAACTTGTATTGCTCAGTTCATGGTATAGTTCCAGGTGATCTCCAGGCAAGTATCAGTCACTCAACAGTCAACAGTGACTGGGTAGCTCAGTCTGTTAAATGCTTTGCATCCAGTGCATTTTATCACATACAGCCCTGAGTTCAAATCCAGTGGTATGTAGCATTAAATTTTCAGTATCAGTTATGCAATGCTCACATTTTTTTTCTCACTAGAGACACAACAAATATATGGTTGAGGTGGCCCATATTATGAGCAGATAATGTGTTTAGATTTTGCAGAATGTCAACATCGATACCATGAATGAGTTCATCAGCATTTTTGTGTCATAAATAAAGCTGTGGAATCCCAGTATGGCTGCATGTCTTGTATATCTGTACTAAGTTGCTGCAGTCAATTATTTCATTACTTGCAGATGTCCCATGCAGTCACAGCTATTGGGTTCTATTCCCATGCCTGCCAACTAAGGCATGACACCTGTATAGTTTACTTACTGTACAAAAACATGCCTCTCAAGTATCATGATTTCTCATAATGTAATTAAAACTGCCTAAGCCATTGTCACATGATTAGCAGATAAATTATTACCTGGAATGCAGTGCAATGCAATGCATTACCATATCCGTTTACAGAACACCTGGATAGTTATGTAAGTCAGCATTATGTGAAACTGTTCTGTGTAATGGTGTACCTACATTTGTTATTGCTTCACCCATACTGACCCATGCTAACAGCTTGAGAGGTATGTACGTGCTAATCAGTTATACGAGAATTGTAGTCATTTACTCAAACCTGGCACTACGCACCAGTAGAGTATATATTTCAGTGTACTGAGAGATATAATCTGCAATGTCAGTAATGGAATTTTTCTCTCTCCCCACCCCTCATCTTCATTTATTTATTACTGTTATTTATTATTATGATTTAATATTAACATACTTTTCTACAATAACTATATTTTGAAAAATGTGTTTCATTATGGGCATGTTTTTTTATGATTTAATAACATATTTTGTTAATCTAACTATAGATTGGGAAATGTAGTTGATTATTGTTATGTTTTATTATGATGCTATATTAACATATTTGTTAAACTAACTGTTTTGTTGGCCCTATGGTTTACTTTTTGCTGGCATGCTGCTACCATACTGTTATGTTACTTAATGTTGTGTTGCACATGTTATACATTAATATGTATTTGGATGAATGTATATGATGTTCAATTCTGTTAATACTAGCATTGGTTTGGTTATTACTAACCGCAATGTATTGCTATACCTCATATCCCACAGCACGTCAAGGTTGGACGGTTCTGACTGATCCCCTTACCTTGCCTCAACCAGCAATGGCACCGGGTCTCAGCACGTCTGAGACCCAGACTGGTGGGGTCCCATCTGCTGCCCCTGCACTACCTGCAGCATTGCATAGTACTGCCAAAAGAGACAGGGCCTGGCCCCCCTCTGGGAGCAGTGGCAGAGGAGATGTTGTCACCAATGCAGAGCTGCCAGCTCTGGTGCACAGGACAGTGCACCATGGCTCTGACTGCTGCTGGCACTGGATTGAGGGCATTCTGGCCATGATGGTGGGGCAGCCTCACCCTGGTGCCCAGCCTCCAACACAGCCACCCTATGGTCAGTAATGGATGAGTATTGATAGTCCCATTGGTGGACATGAGTCACACTGCTGCCATCCGGAGGCACATGGGACTTGGATTCCACAACACCCTTCTTATCCAGGTGTACACCCCCCTCATGTGTCAGATGCCATCCAATCTGCTGTCTTGTCTGTCTTTTCTGTTTCAAATGCATCCTCACCAACCCAACTTACCTACCCCACATGTACCGATGTTACTTACCCAACATTCCACTCTCACCTTAAAGAAAATTGGCACCTGTCCCACAAAATATATAGTTATCATCCCATACATAGCTCTCCATTTTGCACACGTGTCCACTGAGCACACATAATTCAGTCCAACTGGCTTGACAATGCAGTTATGTTGTCCTCACCCCTCTCTCTGGGTTTTGAGAATCCAAATTCATCTATAAATTCTGTCAAAGTCTACAGTTGTTGCTGTACATGAAATGGATAGCTGTGGTCCATATCTCTCAGCTATACAGATTTTTCAGAATGTCCAGATTTTTGCCAAATATTTTTGTTCCATTTTTCATACAATTGTGATTTTCTAACAAATTAGTGGCAAATCATTAAAGACTGAGTAATTACAAACATTTGAGTTTCAAAGTTCATGCCATTCAGAAAATTCATGCTAATGTAAAACCTGTTATTGTATCAATGTTCTAATTTTGTAAGAGCAATATTTAAAAATTGTCCCTATTTTTGGGCCTTTGTCCCAGTTTTATTCATGTTTTTTTTCCAAATTTCTTGCTCTAAGAGGTTGAGAGGTACACTGTGGTCCTTTCATACACTCTTCCTTCACATCCTTCCTTGTCTTTCACTATGTTTTTCCCTCTGTTTTCCCCATTTCACCACTTTCCTAGTTCCCCTTTTTTGTTTTCTTTACATATTTTAGTGCAGAGCTGTGCGAGTTGCTCAGCTTTGCTAAGCTCAACTAAATGGAGCTATAATGACTATATGTGTTTCTAACTGTGTAAAAGGCATGTACAAAATAAACACCTATGTCATGTGTCAAATCCAAGCCAATTACACCTGCAGCACACTGCATTAACCCACCACACCAAGCAACTCTTAATTAAAGCAGCTGGTTTAAAAAAACATAAAGATTGCCACTTAGAGTCATTAGGCGTGTTTCACTGAGCTGTGTGCCATGCCACACAGCATAAACTGGAATAAATAGTAATGGAAAAATGGGAGTGTACCTTGGGGTGTGGTGCAATAGTACACCACTAGACAGCCAAATACATGATAATGGATGTAACTGAGACCTGTGATTGCAGTTAAATGTGCCCTTTTATCTGCAACATGTAGAAAGTCACCTGCTAAGACATTCATGGCAAAATGCATATTCAAGTGGGACTCTGGTGCAGAAATACATCTATATAAAGTGATGCACATACTGATGGATATAGTAAATGTATGTCACCGTCTGTATGTCTGCATACATATCCTAGAAATACACCCACTGTAGCAGTGACTCAGTAGCTCAGTCTGTTAAATGCCTTGCATGCAGTACATTTTGCCACACTCAGTCATGGGTTCAAATTCAGTGTTGTGTTGTATTTCAATTACATTATTGTGAAGACAGAAATTAATGAATGACTCATGCACTCTTTATCCACACAAAACATTGCAAAGTAAATAACTGCTTTTCACTGCTGGAAGTCACAGGCTTACTGGTAGGGACACATATCACATATTTGTATAGCATTACTATATGTTGCCTAGTACTCTGTTATTGGCACAATTTCCTAACATACGCATCTTAAACACATGCTGTAATTGAAGTGCCAAGGGTATTCTCACCCTGGCTCTGCCTCAACAAGGCTGACACAGCTGACACAGATACACATAGAGCTTGTTGTCCTCCAAAGTGTTCACACTCACAGCGCATGTCTATTACCTGCAGCAGCAGCTGCAGCTTATGGTACACACAGCTCTACGCAAAGATTTATGCTACAGACCTACCCTCTACAGTGATATAGTCTCCTCACCCCAGTAATGTCCATCTCAACAGCTAAGAAAGAGGCCCTGCTCTACATGAAGGCCTTATATATTTACCGTGGTTGCATGCCATTGGCTAATGATACCGCACCTCAGCTGATTTGCCTGCCATTAGCATATCAGAATCACAGATTGGTTTAGTGGCAATTATCTGCTAATGAGAAGTATGTTAAAATGTAAGCAGCTGGCTATGGGCAAAAATTCTGTATGAGACTTCGCTCACACAGAGCACATCTTTGTGACACAGTAGTAATAGCACATTTCAACAGAGGAGTATTGCACTCCACCAGATATGTAACTGTGTTTTGTGTATAACAGGATGCAGATGGGAGGAGAGCGGTTTAGGGAATAGGGAATACAATAGTTAGCCTGTCTACAGGGGATGCACAATATATCAGGGTTGCATTGTATTTTGTCTTTGTGGCACATTGGTGCTGTTGAACATCCCAATATTATTGTCATAATAGTACACTGCTATTTGTCTGGTGCTGGTCTTATGACATATTAGTGGGCGGCTGGCCTTAAGGGACAAACCACAGTGGACCCAAGTGTTGTGTGTATGATCATACAGCAGAGTTTCTCATGGCACACAGGGAACTATCTCAGTAATGATACTATCGTGGTTGTATCCATACACATAGTATGTAGTCACACTGTCGGGTATGATATGTGTGAGCAAGCAGTGGATAGTGTCAGCCATGTTGTTCTTGCTTTATCTGTACATAGTGGACATCCATGTATTTGATCCTGTAATGTGTTTCCCTTTTGGTGTGTTTAGGACTATTGTATCACAGAAGACATGCTCCCTTTTCAGATGAAGAGAATGAACTTATTCTTCAAGGACTACGGCAGCATCATCACATCGTCCTATCCAGGGAGAGGCATTACAGGTAGCAGCAGGCTGCCATGTGGCCAGACCTTGTCCAGGATGTAAATGAGACTGGCCACCAGGACGGGACATATGAGCAGGTTCAACACCATGCTACGGACATTGTGAATGCTGCCCAATGAGCAGCAGTTAATGTAGCCAGGGATTGTGCTGTTACCGGTGGAGTGCCTGCAATGAAACAACCACTCACAGCTACTGAGGAATTCCTGGCATACCTAGGGACACATGGCATCTCCCAGGCATCCATCACACCATACATCGTGTAGGTGGGTGCCACAATGTCCACAGTAGAGCAGCATGCAGGTAAGCTTACTGTGATCACCATTGTTATACTGTAGCAGTCATTCTGTCAGGCTGTACATATCTTTATATGGGAGTCAGGTCTATGTGCTGCGGGGTGGGAGATTTAGCTCAGTTGTACACTCATACCCAGAATGTCAGCAAAACATCAAATAACACAGTAGCTAGTGTACATGTGAGATATATGCAGGTACTACCTTGTTGTGCTGCAGCATGTGGTGGTACTGAAATTACCTCACCCTCACCTTTTCACAGGTCCAACAGGAGTTGTCCAGGGCCATGGTGCTATTTCTGGTAAGCTTGATACTGTTTTGTTATGAAACATACATATGCAATTAAGGATGAGGGCAAGGATAATACACTATGTACAGATAATGTTGTGTATAACCAGAGTAGAATGTTTGTATGTTCCAGGCTGGAGCAGTTACCTAAGTTTCCTAGAGCAGATAATCACAGGAGTGTAGTTGAATGAGCAGAAACACTTTTGCAGTTATAGTTCGGAGTGAATAGGCCTCCTGGTGTACATGAGACAATTAAGACAACATGCCTTGTACATATTGAAAGGTTGATGTTGCATACATTAGGTATTGAAACTTGCATTTGTATATATTTGTTAAGAGAGGTGTACAGGGTTTTATGTGCTGTGTTATCAGGTATAGTGTTATATTGCATACCTAAAAGGTACATTGTACTGGCAAATGTCACATGATTTACCTGACGTACTTGTTATAAAGACCTTGAGTTGAATGTGTATGTTGTTCTGAGGAAATCTGTTGAGCACGAAAGTGGAGATGAGAGGATGTGAGAGTGGTAATGCAGTTCTGGATCCTTATTATTATGACTCTTTGTGGATTTTCCATACATAATAGTGCAGGTAGTAATGTACTGCTTTTGTCTTGGTTTCCACAGGTAACCAGGGGGGTTGGGGTCTTTTCCCCACACCACCTGATTTCAGTGTCTCTTCTGACTCTGATGATGATGGTGACCACAGTGAGGGACAGGTGGGGTTGTTGGGGGCTGATTCTCTCCCAGAGGTTGACATCCCTCTTCTGCCTCAATTTTCATGCACACATTCAGTATGCCCACACACACCCAGTCACCACAGGCCTCATATATGAGAGAGTCAGAAGGTGGAGACATTGAACAGGCCAGTGTGGCAACTATGGCATCAGTGAGTGTAGACACTGGCCATAGCTAAAGAGCTGACGAGGTTCCACACAGGTGGATTGACAGAGGTGTTCATAGGAGAACCACTGTCCATCCACTACCTGTTGCAGGTGTCACAGCAAGGGCTATGAGGTACATGTTCTGGGCTGTCATGGAGGCACAGGCATGTTCTGAACAGAACATCAGTCATATGCTTAGGGTTATTGATGCAGCACAGTGTGACATCCGTGACTGCCTCCACCGCACTTGGGACAACCTGGATGCGGTGGACAGATAGTGGGATGAGACAGTGTCTGTCTTGGACCGTGCATTGTCTGGGCTGGAAAGCATAATTGGAGTTGGTCGCCAAACTCATGGGTGTAATTCAGTAACACCATCGGCTGAAAGTCCACAATGCCATGTGCAGTGATGCTGTTGTAGTGGTAGTACATTCAGTGCTACAGAGTGAAGTATGCTGTCCACACCACAACATGGCAGGCCATTGGCACGTGGTCCTGAGCAGTCATGTGGGGGGCACGGTCCCAGCAGACAGCAGTCATCATCAGGTATTAGCACCATGTCTGACCTTGGGCATGGTGGGTGACAGTGCACCTCCTGGCTGAGCCAGTTCCTGTATTCAGGACCAGAGACAGTGAACTGTCAACTCTACCATATATGGTCCACAGCTGTTCAACATAAACATGTGTAGGGCTAGCACTGAGCTTGACTGTGTACATACACACACACTCACACACCACCCTCCAATGCAGGTCACCTACAGACATACACGCCACCTCTCCATGCCCTATCTAACCCACTCCCCTTCCTAACTCACACACATGGTGTCAACCATTTGGGCCAGCCTAGGCCTCCAGCACCCCCACACATCACCCTGTGCAAGTGAGGATACCTATGCCACATCCCTGTCATCCTTCCTATTGGTGCAGGAGAATGAACCTATGTGCCTGATGCACAGGGTGATTATATTACTTGACATGCAATTGTGTAATGTAGTAGTGTTTTGCATGCCACTTGTAGTGATCAACATATACTGTATGCTGGAATGTGTCATGCATATGCAACATACTTTTGTGGACCTTATGTTGTATGATGTACTGGTGATACTGTTACACAATGACAGGTATGTCACATACCTGCTTATGTTTCTGTTGCAGGAGTCTGAGGGGATAACCTATTGACAAGCAGCATCAGTGAAGTGGCAAAGCATGACATGGCAGCACAGCGGAAATATGACTAAAGCAAGGGGCAGCAGTATACTTACCTGGATCCATAGGTTCACATCTGTATGACAGTCTATCAGGCACATTGGTGGTGGTCAGCACACTCATGCATTCATAATTTGTGATAAGGTCTGCTACAAGGCAAGGAGTGACCTTACTGGTGTGTGTATTCTGCCTATCTGTTGTGAGCATAGTAGATGGATGACTTACTGTAAGGACATAAACCTACTCTGTGAATTAGTACTACATCCCACGAACATGGGATCACAATGTTCAACACCGGAAGTATACCCCTCGCTGGTGAGATCAGATCATAAACTAATCTCGCTGGAGGTCCTCATCCCGCCCCCACCTGAAATAAAAAAGACCACAGTGAAAAACTTCACACTTCTAAAAACTAGTGTGGTCTCCTTTAAGGCCCCTGAGCCAGTGGTAAACATTACTCAAACCGCTGAATCACTTACAAATGCCTTCTACCAGCACCTACAGGACTGCATGGATCAGGCAATCCCAAACAAAACTAAGACTCTTTGTACCAAAGGCAAGCGTCCAGTCTGGTGGACCCCAGCCATAAATAAGCTCTACAACAAAAGGAGGAAGCTACTACAAGATAGAGCAAAATCCTTGAAAGGTAAGACACCTTTGATCATTATAAGTAAGAAACTAAGAGCTCTCATAAAATCATCCAAGGCAAATTTTGAGAGAAAAATCGCCACGGACTCAAAAGACAACCATAAGGCCTTCTTTAGCTATGTTAGAAACCTAGGAGGAAACTCCCAGATATGCTCAGAATTAGTTCAAAATTATGTGAAGATTACTGAACCTACACACATTGCCAACATTCTGGCTGACAGGTTCAGTGCAAACTTCTCCCCCCCCCCCCAAAAGGAGAGATATCTATACCAGAGGATTGTAGCCCCCAAACATCTCCAACGCCCAGGTGAGAACTGCTCTCTCCAAAGCAAAAAACACAGCATCCATGGGACCGGATGGTGTCCCCGGCTGTGTGCTCCACGAACTCAATGAGGAATTAAACCCGCAGTTAGGACAGCTGTTTAATCTTAGCCTCACCTCAGGATACGTACCCAAGGAGTGGCGCACGGCGACTGTGGTCCCACTTCACAAGGGCGGTGCCTCCACCGACCCTGGAAATTACCGTCCCATTAGCTTGACAAGCCTTATCTGCAAAGCCATGGAGAGGATCATAATGGAACTCATAAATAAAGACATAGGGAACTTGCAGACTTTGGATCCAACCCAGTTTGGCTTTGTCAAAGGCAGATCATGCCTTTTAAACTTGGTTGACTTTTTCGAGACAGTCACCAAGGCCATTGATGAGGAAAGGCAGTCCATACAGCCTACCTTGACCTGGCAAAGGCCTTCGACACAATACCCCACTCAGGTATCATCGAAAAACTCATCAGCTTGAATGTAAACCCATACATCACAAGATGGGTTGCAAACTGGCTAAGTGACAGAACCCACAGGGTCAGAGTTGCTGGAGCCATGTCAGACTCAAAGCCTGTCACAAGTGGTGTCCCACAGGGCTCAGTCCTGGGTCCACTCTTGTTCGGCATCTACTTTTCTGAAGTACAAGCAAACGCAGGAGGGTTATGGCTGACAAAGTTTGCAGATGACTGCAAACTGGCGCCATAGTTGAAAACACATCTGACACAGATATCCTTCAGAAGGGCCTCACAGAAACGGATAACTGGTGCCAGAGCCATGGCCTAAAGTTAAATGCCAAGAAATGCATAGTCATACCCTTCGGAAAAACAAGGTTACCCCTAGCTACCATATAGGTGGCAATCCACTGAGCACAGAAGAAGTCATCAGGGATCTGGGGACCCAGGTTGACAGTAGCCTTCGCTTGACACTCATGTTGCTAAAGTAGTTAGGAAAACCTTCTACATTGCCCACCTGATCATGAAGGGATTCACATCTAGATCAAGGGAGGTCATCGTCCCCTTGTACTCATCACTCATTAGACCTATGATTGAGTACAATGCCCCATTCGGAATGTATCTGACCCGACACCTGCAGCAGCTGGAAAGGCCCCAAAAGTTCCTCACCAAAAGGATAAAGGGTCTCAAAAATATGTCTTATGCTGCCCGACTGAAAGAACTCCAGCTCTATTCAGTCTCATACTGCTTGCTCAGAGGTGACCTGTGCCTGACATATAAGGCCATGTCAAACCCAGATTTGATGAATATGCTTCACCTCAAAAAATCTAGATCCCTCAGAACCACAAGGGCGGGAGACTTAAACCTTGACACGGTTATTAATAGAACATGCTGGAGGGACAGATTAATCACCCATAGACTCCCTATGCTGTGGAACAAAATCCCGGTACATGTGAGGCAGAGCACCTCGCTGGCCTTGTTCAAGAGGAATCTTGACCAATGGATGGGAGATCGCAGATATACCCCAGGGATTACTTCAGTGTCACTGCTTGACAGAGGCACAGCAAAATAATAGGCATAGTTTTATTCAAACTAAAGGGGTGGCGAAAGCCAAATAACTATGGGCTAGGCTTATAAATGCCCTTGGGCAGATAGCCTAGTATGAACCTATGAACCTATGGACCTATGCTTCTGTGAGACATTTATCTAGCAGACATAAATGCACCCTTGAAACAGACCCTGCCTAAAGGTACACAGATAACTTCAGTGCACCTCAACATATGCTATCTGTTAGATTGGCTCGGCAGCTGTCATATCAACACACATCTGCCTGAGTCCCTCTTGGACTGGGGCAATATGTGCTGATCCTGTACAAGGGGTATACAGATGTCTCTGATTGTGAGGGCTATATGGCCTTATGCTAGTTAAGTTCACATGTGCTATAGCCCCAAATCCTGATGTACACTGCAGTAACAGGCTCACACACAAACATGGCCACATTCAGGCTAGCACCACTTCCACTCACTGCACACAGGGCACGCCAAGGCACACACATACTTCAAGTTGGCTGTATGTAGATTATGACACTTAACTACGTACTGTTACACACTACAGAACACAGTGCTCAATGCACCCAGCACAACTCATGTCTGCTAGTACTATCAGTTTAGAACACATAATGCTTCTTGATATAAGCAAGCCTTGTTGTGGTCAGTCATTTGGGGAGGCCACATCACCCACTACAAATAAAATGATGCAAAGCCCTACCTATGTCTGCTTTACATAGGATATCATATATATGCCATATGGATATACACACACACCATAGCAGAGTGGGATTAGAACCCCTACCTATATAGTATTATGCACAATAGATCACAGTATTTATCACATGCACCACAGCTTAAGTCTAGCTGCTACCCTATCAGCTGGTAGTCTAAAGGTGTCTGACATCAGCAGGCCTTCTAGAATAGAGCAGTTTGGCAGCCAGCAGAAAGTTACAGGCACAAAAAATACATAAATATTGCAGGTGGATAGCCCATGAGGACATGTCCATTGTTTTGCAGGGGTACACACACACACACACACACACACACACACACACACACACACACACACACACACACACACACACACACACACACACACACACACACACACACACACACACACACACACACACACACACACACACACACACACACACACACACACAAAGTGGCCTGTAGTGAGATTAGATCCACTACTTATCTAGGTTTATACTATAGATCACAGTACTTATTGCATGCACCACAGGTTATGTCTGTTGCATATTTAATTGCAGGCACAGTACTTGTTCATTACACAAACTAGGCTTGTGTTGAACATCATCTGTGGCCTGCAGAGCGATATCGGTTCATACTCTTATCTGCATCTAGCATCCTAGCAGTGAGATAACTGATGTTATCCTAGTTATGCGTGTACAGTTACTAGTACGGTATGGCCATATGTGGCTGCTTGTATTTAGATAGGTGACACTGTGGGCATGGACAAGGTGACCTGTCCATATGTGCATTGACACCATTATATATTACACCACCTGCTCATCTGTGTCTGTCTACATGGTGACATCCAGCAGGCATAGGGGTCTGTAGGTAAGTGGATTATGTACTGTTGTGTCCTTAGTTTGGATATTTTGAGCAACATTATGGCTGTGAGAGTGCAGTTTACTCACCATTATTAGGGTATGTCAGACACTGCAGACATCTGCACACATATTTCTGTATATAACAGGGATGTATATATACATGTAGCTGTGTGTGTGTGTGTGTGTGTGTGTGTGTGTGTGTGTGTGTGTGTGTGTGTGTGTGTGATATGTATATGTGTTCTGTACATATATGGGAGTGTCTATGTATCATTTTAATATATATAGCTATATATATATTTATTTTACACTACACAGTGATAGATATACTATGCATGTGAGAGAAAGAAACTGACAGACGGATATGTATATGTATATGTCTGTATGTGCAGACATTTATACATAATAGGTCTTGTCAATGAAGGGCCAAGAGAATTGCCCTCATTTTTACTAGGTGTATGGTCATGGCCAGTGGGATTGCCAGTACCTATAATGTGAGTCCAGGCCACATCTACCTGTATTCCAGTCCGTGAATTTGTATATTACAGGCATTAACATCCGCCCCTGTTTCTGCATTGCTGCACTTCACTAAAAATGTCCACAGCATTCTCCAGCTGTTTGCTGTACTAAATATGTGACTGAGGTTGGTAATGTTACACCACCAATAGACTGACAGTCTGCATACCTCTCACCTGTCCTGATTTTCATAGAATGTCCAGAATGTTTCCTCATATATTTGGTCTGTTCCTCAGACATCTGTAATCTTCTGGTGCTGGTGGGTCTCCTGGTGGGTCTGATGAAGTTTACTATTTTATGTAAATGAAAAGTGCTTAACATTAAATTTAACTTTCCTTTATTATTTTGGACTACCAGTGTCTACTTTTACAGTCTCCTGGTGCTTTGCTGAATGTTGACACCAATGCATTCTACTTAGTATACACAAACAATTGTGTGTCAGACTTTATATCTATCGGAATATATGTACTACTACCACACCTTTATGCTCAGTAAAGTTAATGTGACCAATATTTAAACTTTATCCCTATGTTTTGGGCTTGCACTGAGAGGTTGGGCGGTATGACATTCTGTGAAAACACCAACATCCTACTACCTTACATGCAAAAGTGAGTAATTCCAGATTAGAGAACCATGAATTCCATCACCCACTAGCTTCCCTAGTCCACTGATCTATAGAGTTCGCTAGACAGACAGGGGTCATCCATCACACAATCAAAAATGGGTCTATATTACTTGATTGAATGGTCAAATAGTCGAACACATAATAGTCGACCCATAATAATCGAACCGCCACAGTGTTGAAAGGTTCAATGGAGATCTTCGTACAGTGCGGAATGGAAGTTTTCCATTGTCTACACTGTAGTGAGATCTCAGAGTTGGTATATTTATGTAGCGGGGGGTGTGGGGGGTGCAGAGGGGCTTGCCAACCTGCGTAGAGCATTTAAATGTTTTGTTTGGGTGGGTTTTTCTTTTTCTACTTTCCGTTCGATATTGTGGCGGTTCGATTATTACGGGTCGACTATTACGTGTTCAACTATTTGACCACTCAATCATGTAATATAGACCCTCAACAACATACATATGTACATTGTTATCCTGCATGAAGAGAGACATAACGATGTGTGAGTGCTGTCTATGTTACAGCCCTGAGATTACCTGGTCCACTACTATACTAAAGCTGATTCTCTGTTAAAGTAGTTATATGGATACCCCATTGTATTGGGGGTGGGAGAACAACAGCACATAATCAGCTTGGGTAGCAGTAGACCAGATATCATCTGCCCACTGTTTACCATATCCCTTGCCTGATGTCATAAATATTCCAACCATGAGGCCTAGTGAATATTAAGGAACATATACTAATGGACTGGGTATCAGTTGTCCCATGTGGATGCTAACTCTGACCAAATAGCCCACTATTTTTTATTGCATAGCAGCAGCAGATCCATACATACAATACCTTATTATAGTAATCCTTACAATTAGTGTGTAGGTTACAGACATACCTTGAGAATGCAGCAGTTGACAGACCTGTAGTTCAGGGCTGACTCTGTGTAATGCATGTGGTACACAGCCAATACATGGATAGGTACAGGTTGTGTGTGTTGCCTGGCATCAGCTGTTTTATTATATGTATGTGAGTAGGAGTAACAGTCTCTGGGGTCCTAGGCTGTCAGTGTATGTGCTATGAGTTATCTCTTAGCCAAAACCAGGGCATACTGTGCATGCCTACATCTGCCTACAAGGGCATCATCAGGTCATCAGGAGGCCCCTCCTCTGAGTCATCCTCTGACTGTGGCTGTGGTGACCTAGGCACTGATGTGGGGCTGTGTATCCCTTTCCTTTGCTGAACCTGCTGCAGTTTCTTCCACAGATTATATTGTGTAGCATGGCACATAGTGTGAACATCTGTGCACATGTGGCTGGAGAGTACTGCAGTGCTCCACCAGATATATCGAGGCATCCACACCATGACTTCAGCAGTCCAAACACATGCTCTTAGATGTTCCTAGTTTGTACATGTGCCACATTATGACTTTCTTTTGTGGGTGTCTGTGCATTTCTGATGGGCATCATCATCCACAGTTTCAGTGTGTAGCCAGCATCCCACTACTAAATGGCCATGTGGGATGCCCTCCCCAACAAACATCTGGTACAGCTGTGATGCATGCCAGATATCAGAGCTGTTATAGCTACCAGGGCTGCCAGTACACACATTCATGATAATGCCCTGGGCATTGCACATGACCTGGCAAATGATGGAGTGTACCCCTTGCCGTTGATGTAGATTCTACCCTCCTCACTGGGTGCTGCCTTGATGTGTACATGAGTGCAATCAATGGCACCCAATACCTTAGGGTAGTGTGCTACACAGTAGAAGAGTTGCATATTGCTGGCCCTCACCTCAGGGGTGAGGGCAAAATAAAAATACTCACTGGCATGTGGTAGCTTGGCATCCAGGAACTGGTAGATTACCCCGGATGCTGATGTCTGTGAAACCCCCAGCATGTCCCCAGTTGGTCTTTGGAAACTACCTGCGGCTATTATCCTAAGGGCTACACATAGGTTTGTTTCCACTGGGATGGGCTCCTCTCTGTTGGCTCTGGGCCTGAGTTGAAGGCAGCAGAGCTCAGTAAGTTCTTGTAGTATGTCCCTGTCCACCCTGTAGCGCTCTACTATCTCCAGCTCATGTAGCTCCTGGAAGGTTATCCTGGGCCTGAACACTTTACTCTTTCTCTGCCTATATCTATTGTCAGCAGCAGCACTGACTTCAGCATCTAACACATACAAATGTAGCAGCCCTGCGGCAGCCCCTAGCATTCTGTTTGTTAAAATTCCCAAGCCTGTATTCCAATGATACAGAGTATGGGGGAAAAATTAGATTGTTGGGTGTATGCATACTTTATACTGCTGTACTGTAGGTGCTGCCTGCATGATTAGCTACCTATGATGTAGTGTACCTACCTAATATATCATTGACATCATTTAATGGCCCTAGTTGAAGTTAAGCAAGGTTCAACACTAATTAATACATCATTGGCATTTTAGATACTATGAGCAATGCAGTGCACTAAGCAAATGCACGCCCCATAGGTAAACGCTGCTTAGTAGTCAGTGCAAGCCCCCACACTGCCACGCTTGGCACAGCAATACGTTGCACCATGCAAACTTGTAGAAACACTCACCCCATAGGTAAACAAAACTTAGAAGTTAGAGGATACACCACTAGGTTTCCACACTCATCATGGCAGTGTGCTGTGCAAACAGGCACAGCTAAGTTCCAATCAGCTAAGAAGTTATTGGACACACCCTGTTTTGATGTCAGCTACCTCCTCTGTGGACTCTAATACAGTTCTATGCCTACACAGAGGGGATATGTGGACATGGTTACCACTTTATGCTATTTAGTACCTCCACCTCATTTGCATAGGGATCAACCTGGATACTATGCACGTCCAAGCCCTTACACATTAGCAATGGCACCAGTGCACCATTGTAGAAACCACACACAAGGTCCTGTAACACATTTCTGCCTCATGTTATTAATAGTTGACTTTTCCATTTTTTTTTTAATAAGGCATGTTTGCATACTCCAGAGTTCTGTGCAAATGTGCTAAGATTATTAAAAAAAAATGATTTTAATATATTTACTGTAAATTTTGGAACAGAAAGTGGATAATTTTGCTCATATGTGTGTGTGTTATGCCATTCATGTGTATCTCCCTACATTTTTACAGCCCCTTTTGTCTGTCTACAGTTCTGTACACAGAATTTTTCCATGTACACTATGACACTGAGTCTGCAGAACCGCCTGTCTGCTGCTGGATCACTCTGCCTGCCTCAGTTGCATGAGATTCCCTGGCTTATGAAGTAATATGCATGGCACAGAAGTTTCC
Organism: Protopterus annectens; assembly: GCF_019279795.1. NCBI lineage: Eukaryota > Metazoa > Chordata > Ceratodontiformes > Protopteridae > Protopterus > Protopterus annectens. The sequence continues at coordinate 312,861,884 of NC_056734.1, forward strand.
GTGTTGGTGCACTCACGCACCCCACTCAGTAGCACTAAATGAATCTAAAATTGTTCATGCTTATGTTGGCAGCATGGCGCAATGCTTACACTTTTAAAAATACCATGTAGGCTTTTTTAAATTCCCCCATCCTCTTTTTATTTGTATACATCTACCTTCTCACAGCAAAGAAGAAAAGGTCCATAAATCAAACTACTAATTTAATTAACAGAGAAACAAATAATTATATAAATAAATATGAGTCAAAAATGGCATATAATGAGAAAGAGTACCCTCTTACCCTCTTAGCAAACAAAGCAGCACACAATAGCACATTATGGAATACTATAAGTCATAATAGAGATAGGTTCATAGGTTCATAGGTAGGCACTAGGCCATCTGCCTGAAGGCATTTATAAATCTAGCCAGAATGTGTTGGCTTTTGCCGCCCCCTTAGATTAGTTCCCTGTGCCTCTGTCCAGCAGAGCCACTGAAGTGATCCCCGGGGTAAACTTTCTGTTTCCCATCCACTCATCAAGGTTTCTCTTGAAGAATGTTAGCGAGGAGATCCACCTAATGTAGATTGGAATCCTGTCCCAAAGCATGGGAAGTCTCTGGGACAGGAATCTATCCCTCCAGCACATCCTATTTATTGTTGTGGTGAGGTTTAGATCCCTAGAGCGTGTGACTCAGGGGGATAAGTTTTTCTTTAGGTGGAGCATCTCCATCAATTCTGGGTTGGACATGGCCTTGCATGTCAGGCAGAGATCACCTCTGAGTAGGCGGTATGCAACCAAGGTTTCTTCAGTCGAGCTGCATAGAGCATCTGATTGAGGCCAGTGATCCTCTTGATGAGGTACTTCTGTGATCTTTCCAGCTGTTACAGGTGTCTTGTAAGGTACATCCCAAATGGGGCATTGTACTCTATGATGGGTCTTATGAGTGATGAGTAGAGGGGCACAATGATCTCTTTAGATCTTAATGCGAACACTTTTGTGATGAGGTGGGCCATCTAGAAGGATTTTCTAACCACTCTGGCAATGTGATTATCAAAGGAGAGACTACTATCTACTTGGGCCCCTAGATCCCTTATTACGTCTTCCATGTTTAGGGGACTATCACCTATGTGGTAGTTTGTGGGTACTTTGTTTTTTTCCAAAGGGGATAACTATGCACTTTTTGGCATTTAGCTTGAGGCCAGGATTTTGACACCAGGTATCCGTCTCAGTGAGACCATTTTGGAGGATGTCTGTGTCAGCCAGAGAGTCAACTATAGCCCTTAGTTTGCAGTCATCTGTGAACTTGGTCAGCCATAGTCCTCCTGTGCTTGCCTGTACTTCTGAGAAGTATATGCCGAACAGGAGGGTTCCTAGGACTGACCTCTGGGGAATGCCGCTTGTAACTGGTTTAGAGTCGGACCTAGCTCCCACAACTCTCACCATGTGGGTTCTGTCCATGAGCCAGTTGGCAACCCATCTTGTGGTGTAGGGGTTTATGTTCAGGCTGGTGAGCTTGTCTATAATGCCAGAATGGGGAATGGTGTTGAAGGCCTTTGTGAGGCCTAGGTAGGCTGTGTGTACCACCTTTCCCTCGTCTATAGCCTTGGTAACTGTCTCAAAGAAGTTCACCAGATTTAGGAGGCATGATCTGCCCTTAACAAAGCCGAACTGGTTAGGGTCCTGTGTTTAGAGGTTTCCAATGTCTCTGTTAATGAGTTCAATGATGATGCGCTCCATAGCCTTGCAGACCAAGCTAATCAGGCTTATAGGTTGATAGTTCCCAGGGTATGTTGTGGCTCCACCTTTGTGGAGCAGAATAACCATTGTTGTGCACCACTCTATGGGTATGTAGCCTGAGGAGAGGCTGAGTTTGAACAGTGTGTTTAGGTGAAGGGTAAGTTAATTTTTGAGTGATTTGTTTAAGGTCAGATCTAACCAGCGAAGGGTTGACCTCCGGTGCGGAACACCAGTCGCCCATGTTGGTGATGACCAGGTCCAATATGCTGTCACCTCTGGTGGGAGTGTTGACCAGTTGATCAAGGGCATTTGAGTTTATAAATTCTAGGAAATGTTGGGCAAGGGAGTTAGTACTTGAGTAGTTCTCCCAGTTAATGTTTGGGTAATTGAAATTGCCCAAT